>NC_051439.1:2881400-2893431 GCF_001649575.2 Kryptolebias marmoratus
TTTTTTTTTTTTTTTTTTTTTTGGCAAGAGATGCACTCTTTTCCTTTCGGCAATGGGTGCAATAATAAGGGCATTTTTGAGAAGAGTCACCTTTTTTGAGTCATCACCTCTGGACTTAAAGCTTTACTGAATCTGTTCGTCCAGAGATGACTCATAATATTTGGAGGGTGTTGAAGAGGAAGTGACTGCAGAGTGAATGAAGGCAGATCTTAGCGCTGTCCCTTGCCTGCAACCAAATTAGCATGCACACTAGATCTCCTTTATGGCACTGGCGCTGTCTGTGGTGCTGAAAAGATGTGGTTACACAGGCAGGTAAAATGGAAGTGGGAATAAATCTCTGGGGGTAAAATTGAGATCTCAGCAAAGCTATTAGTTTCGTCTCAGCCAGGCTGGCAGGAACACTGTGGTCTGAGCCCTTAAGGTGCTCAAAAGTGGCCCATTACCAAGGAAAACAAATTGCCACTATTAATTAAAACGATCTGGATTAAGAAAAGCTTCACATCCTTTTTTTGTCTTTTTCCTCCACAAATTAGAATTGATGTTTAGGGTATGGTGTGTTTAGTTTAGTTTAGGAAAACCTAAATATTTCAATGAGTTTAAATGAATTAAAATTAAAATGCACTCAATGCCTGGCATTCCTTAAAAGAATGCATATCACCCACCACCTGTCAAGCCTGTGATTTAGACTGAAATCCTTTTATGTCAAAAAACAGTGAAGTTACTTCCATTTTAGTCAAACTTTGAAAATTATATTATACCTAATCTCATGCAAAATGACTTCAACAGTTATTTCCAAGGTTATAAGCAATGACTTTGCACAATACATTGTGCTTAGAGTATTTGTTGGATATGATGTTCAGGTACTACCACACTAAATTTTCGCTCAATATCTGTAAAATTAAATTTTTTAGCCATGTTTGTGTTTGAAAGGATCGTTTTGCTCTGTCGATCATCTTGAATTAACTTAATTTCCAAAGGTCATTAGTTGTAGATGTCCATCCAATGATTACTTTTTGAAAAATTCAATAAAATCTGTTCAGTGGTTCCTGAGATATTTTGCTAACAGACACGTGCAAAAAACAATATAGTTTCGCTATCGATGGCAGGTGATCATGAATATGATATAAAAACTTTTTCCCCGTTTAATTTGTAAAATATTTAGGAGGAAATATTAACTCACTTTATTCAAGAATGAGAGCATTAAGTATAAATTCTTTGCGAGTCCTAAAAAAGCGGGAGGAACGCGGAAGGAAATGGTACTCAAGAAATTTTCATTAAAATTCACCAAGAGGCAAGCTCCGTGAGAGGTGAGATTATTGGCGGGCAGGAGCGCGCACACACACATACACACACACTTCCCAGCTGGTGAGCCTTCTCCCGGCATAGACTGACAGAAGCAGGGCGGCCGGTGGAAGCTGCGAGTGCTCCGCTCTCCTCTCCTCTCCTCCTCCAACAGCGAGTCTTCTGCTGTTCACATAAAAACTTTGAAAGGGTGAGAGGCAAAACGTCAAAATTCCAAGCTGACAGCGAGCGCATCAACCGAACAGGAGCGGGATATAAAAGAAAGACCAAGTCCGAGAGCAGCGGCGGAGCCGGGAGAAAGAGGGAGCTATGCCATCTCCCGCCGAGCAGAGCCCAGTCCTCCTCCTCAGTTGCGTGTCGGATCTACAGCATGGTGTCTCTTCCTGGACTCTGGAGAACTCACTTCCATTTCCTCCTGCTTCTTTTCCCGCTAAGCGGCTTCTCCTCCGCCGAGACCTGCCTCCCTTACCCGGCGCCCTGCCCAGTCCTCGCGCGGATAGGACACACGGTGCGCCTCGGTGCGCTCCTGCCGACCCGCCAGCCGGCGCGGATACAAAACGCGCTCAACCGCGCCCTGGCGAGCATCCGGCACCAGAGCGGAGTGGTGGACTCCACTACCACCACCACATCCTCTCAGCCGGCTCCGCTGCTGCCCTACAACCTGACCCTGGAGATGGTGGCGCGGTCGCCCGCGGGATGGGACCCGGAGTCGCTGTTCCATAGCGCCTGTCAGGACCTGGTGATCAGAGGGGTCTCAGCCGTGCTGGCGTTTCCACGCTCCAGAGAGGAGCTGATCCAGGTGGAGTTCCTGTCTTCTTTCCTTGAGATCCCCTTCATCTCCATCCTGGAGGACACAGAGCCCCTTGTGACTAAGGTACTGGCGGCTGTGTGTGTTTCTGAGCGCCAAGGCACCTGTAGCAGTCTGTTTTTAAAAAACAGAAAGAGGAATTTATGTGGTTCTTATGCTCCTCGCTTTGAACTGAAATAAGCAGCCAACCGCGGTAAACAACTTGCTGTGCAGATATCACATTGTTTTCCAGTTTATAGGTTTCCCATGCGTTTTTTTTTAAATAATCTACTTCTGCATCCTTTGTCGTTTTTTAATCATTCATCTATGAAAACGTTCAGCTCCGCTAGAAATAGTGTGCTATGACCTTTGGTTTATGTAGCTTTTATATTTTTCAAAATATTTAACTTTTAAAAAAAAGTAAAGTTCCCCAATGAAAATACACTGAAATTTATTCAGTTCCTTCTAAAACACTGCTTTCTTTGAAATCTGCTTCAGCATACTTGTTTTATTTTTGTCATGATCTTTATAGCTGTAAGCTACCATTCTACCACTTGTAGGTATTACTATTCCTCTACCTTTAACTTTTAGCTACAATTCTGCTTTTTTAGCTACTGCTCTGCTACCTTCAGCTTTTAGCTAGCAATCAGCTAATTTTACAATTAGGTGCAGTTTTTTTAGTTTTAGCTAAAGTTTTGCTATTTTTGGCTTGTGAATATTAGTCTGCTACTTTTAGCTTCTAGCTACCATTCTGCTGCTTTTAGCTACTTTTATGTGGCCTTTAGCCTTTTAGTGACCATTTTGCTATTTTCAATTTTCAGCTATGGTTTTGCCTCTTTTTATCTTATGGTGACTGTTCTGCTTCCTTTAGCCTTTAGATATTATTTTACTACCTTTAGCTTTTAGCTACTATTCCGCTACTTTTAGCTTATGGTTTTGCTAATTATGGTTTTTAGTAATGTTTTTTTCCTATTTTAGCCTACAGTAGCTTTTCTTTTTCTAATTTTAGCTCATGTTTCGCTAATTTCAGCTTCCGTTCTGCTTGTTTTAACTTTTAAGAATTCAGTTAATTCATGACTTTTCATGAATTAATGGATGACTTTTCAGTGAAGTCATCCAGCACTTATTCACACTGCAGTTTCTCAGAAAATGCAACTTCTCTAGTCTGATTTTTTTTTTAGCACAGACTGCCTGGGTGTGAAAGAATCTCACTGATCCTGTTGCTTGTGGCAAGAATTTTGTCTGAGCGTTTCCCATCAGCCAGATATTGAGGCTGGCAGCAGGCAAATGAACGGTTTAGGGGAAAGTAATTGTAACAGGGATAATGAGGGCAATTATCCCTGAGTCTAATCTAAAGCATGATAAAAACAATAGTCTTAGGAAGAGAAACACTGAAAAAGATAATTGAAGGAGTAGATAATGTCTCAGACTTCTAAAGGCTTGCTCCAGCAAAGTCTAATGTTTAGATGAGCTTGAGTTGGCAAATGTTGGTGGATCTGCAGACCCACAGCATGGTTAAAATGTGGTGGGTACTAACCTGGTCTAAGGCAGAGCCCTCAAGAAAAATAAATTGGGTTTGGCTTTAAACTCTGTGTGTGTTTGTTTGTGATCCAGAACATAAATGTGTGTGCATGTTTGAGGATGTTTTTGTTGACACTTTTTTCAGCTCATTCAAACAGCTGAGATGGTGACAGATAGCTGTTGTGGGCAGGTGTTGCTTCTGCAGCTCTTGTTATTATCGAAAGGCAAAGACAGATGATAATGTTTTTGTCCAAGTCTGTGTGTGTTTGTTACCAAAATACCTCACAAACCACTGAACAGATTTTAATGAAACACGCAGAAAGTAATTATTGGATGTACTCATCTTTTGGTGTCAATCCAACTGATTTAAAAAAGGCCAATGGCTGTAATTCAGTCAATTTTACAGATATTAATCTAAAATTGAGTATGGTAGTAGCTGAGACTTATACCAAACAAAAATTTTGTGTGCTAACAGATTACACAAGATCATTGTTTAAAATGGTGCCATTAACAATTTGGAGTTAACTCTTTCAGTCTGTTAGCAAAATATCTCATGAATTTTACGAAACATTCAGGAAATAATTACTTGATATAACTCTGCAACTGATTAGCTTTTGGAGCCAATTCAATTTAGTATGGCTACTACAACAAACTGACTTTAGAAAACACAAAAAATGCAATATTTTTGTGAATTGTATAGTTATTGTGCTAAAATATGGTCTGGGTGTAGTTAATAATCATTCACAACAAATACTCCAAGTGCTCCTTATTGCACAAGACCTTTCCCTAAAATGTTAACATTAATGGTTAGTATCAAGCGTGTTTGTTAGTAAAATGTGTTTTAAATTACTACATAGATTTTATTAAACTTTCAGAAAAACCTTTATTGAATGTATGTCTACAACTGATTAACTTTTTAGTCAGTCCATTTCAAGATGGCCCTTACAGGTAATCAACATTAGCAAATACCAAAATGGCTACGACTCAGTCAATTTTACAGATGCTAAGCTCAAACTTGGTGTGGTAGTAGCTAAGAGTTATTCACAACATGCTGAGTATGCCATCTCATATTGCATAAGAGTGCACACATCTTATGATGAGTTGTAGCTAATTTAAAATTCTGGCATGAAAGGTGATGGGCGATAATCATTCCCTCTAGGAATTATAGGCCTTTAATTTGTTCTCTGTTTATAAGTCGTGCTTGGTTTTTCAGTGTGTGTACGCATTAGGTGGTCAGCAAGCATGTGTGTATGTTTGATGTTAAATTCCCAGCAGAAGCAAAGCCACTTGCCAGTCAGTCATTCCAGCTCCAGCCTTAACCGCCTCTGTCCAACCGAGCAGCCAACTGCATCTCTGTCGCACAAACTCTTGCACAGAGGCAAACAAGGCCCCACACACACATATGGGCATGTGGGCATAAAGAGGACTTTCAGCTTTCACACAAGATCAGCTGAGACACACACAGGCTAAACTAACTGGCAGCATTAGGAGGACAGGGAGCAGAGGAAAGGGGAGAAGACCTGGAGTTTCAAGCCTGAATTCTCGTTCGTGCCAAGTGTCTTTGTCAACAGTGGATTGGTTATTCGATTTCAATAAAGCTCACATGAATGAGAAGTCAAACCACTTGACGAATGGGTCGGCAAAGCAAGGAGATAAGCAGGCGAGAGAAGAAGGAGAGATATGAGAAAAAGGAATGGAATGGGCTTGGAAAGAAGACAAAGGTTTGGGTTTTTTTTTTTATTTATTTATTTATTTTTTTCTTAGCTGTGGGAGGCTATTCAGTTCTGCAGAACTGTACCCAAGCAGGCAGTGGACAAAAAACAAAAACCTAAAATAAAAAAAAGTCAAAACAATTTTTTTTCTTTGTGTACTGGTAGCTCAATTTTTCGATTGATTAACGGTGTTTCTGATTCTGCTTTTGTGTTTATGAATCTTGGAGGCCTTTTATTGTTATTTTATTATTAAATTCTTCTTTTTAGTGGCATGCTGGAATATATTGGCATTTTAAGGATTTGTGTTGAATTTTTCTGCCTAAAGTATTAAAATCTGCAGTGAAAGAAGCTGCAGTTGAAGCACAAAAGTGCATGGTGCAAAAATATTGGCAACAATACGTAATACAGCCAGGTATGTACCTGGTACTTACCATTACATACCTGATACATTCTCGGTATGAACTGTTACTGTACCATCAACTTAATAGGTAATAACCTTGAACTTACCTGGTACCTACTATTACTATTACAAACTTGATACATACCAGGTATGTACCTAGTACGTACCTGATACTTATCTGGTACGCACCTGTACCTGTTACTATACCTGCTGCTTACTGGTTATGCACCTGTATGTACATGGTACTTTCTGGGTACATACCTGGTACATAAATGCCAGGTACATACCAACTAAGCACTGGACTGTGTTATGTACTGTGTACTGTGTCAAAATATTTTAGCCTGTTTTAGATACTAATTCTGCAGACCTTTATAAGTTTACTCTGATAAATTTAGTCCTAATTTGTTGATCATTCCTCAAAATAATAAATAAATAAATAACAGAACTGATGTGATTCACTGCTTCTAATAACAGAGATTGATTTTGGACGTAAAAGAATATGAAATCAAGTGGGATGGTGAAATAGAAATTGTGGTGTTTTCTTTTTCTAACACTCTAGGTTGCACCTCTGTAGCAAGGGAGCAACCTGAGGAGTAAACACAGACGGCTTGGAAGTGGGACCAGCTTTCTCTCTCTCTCTCACTTGTACACACCCACCCACACACACACATACACTGAGAGGCCAGTGACAAGTGGGTTAGGTCAGCAGGGAGGTGTATTGTCCGCCTGTACAAACAGGGAGCGGTACACCAGTTTCACAGAGAAACAGGGAATATCGTTTTAATTAAAAATTCAATTTGCATTTCGGCATCAAGAGAGAGGAGGGTATCTCAGAGGAGGGGGACAGAAAGGCAAGAGAAAACAAAGGGTTCTGCCAGAGAATGTGCTGGATCCGTCAGCGATTGATCCAAATGAGGAGGTGTTTTTTCTGTTTGCTTTTGGAATGAATATTTCCCCCTGAATTTAAAAATTATGAAGAAAGAGAAGAATGACAGACAGAACCCCCACACCTGAAGTGTACGTATATAAACACACAAAAAGACACTTGTTGAAATCCTAAAACTTTAACACATCCAAAAGAGGACAAAATGTCTTGCAATTAATTGGTATCATAAGTAAACAGAGGACATAGTTTTTCTCTGTCACTTAATTTAGTCATGTATCATTATCGAAAGGTGACACTATTTAAGATGGCTGCCAAAGCCAATTGATCTTACAAAACACAAAAATGACTATAACTTAGTTGATTTGACAGAATTTGAGCTGAAATTTGGTTTGGTAGAAGCTGAAGCTCATTCCCAACACATACTTTTGTATGACACTGTGATATTTGGATAAAGTTATTTTCCATGGCTACAGTTTTGTCATTTCTGAACACATGATGAGCTCAGTTTAAAACTCTGGCATGAAAGACAGTGGGTGATATGCATTCCCTCGAAGAATGCTAGACTTTTTCTATTTGATGTGAAGACAAAATCAAAAAGACTTTGCACATGTGCGATGGGTTTTGGCTGTTGTATTGAAAAAAAAAATCTGTATAGAACATTTCAAACTCATCTGATAGCTGCTAAATGATGGACATCCTTTTTGTAAAATTTTCCTACAGTTTATTAAAAATATTTCTGTATGTGAGACTATTGCACGTCCAAAGAAACAGGAAAAATGACAGAAAGGCAGACAGAAACAGGGGCCTGCTGTCTGTCCTCCCCCTCTCTGTTTAGTCAGAAAGAGCTTCGGGAGTGTGTGATGCATCTCAGCGAGAAAGTGCTTTTTTTTCTCCCTACCTACTTAAGCTAATTAGAACCATCGTGTGACCTCGGACTGTAAATCTCTCCTGTCCATCTAAGGCAGGCAGGATAGCAGGAGAGGAAAGAAGTAAGGAAGAAGGCACAGAGGGGAGATGAGGAAAGAAAAAGGAAAATGGGCTTCAAATTCCCATTAGGTCCATTATGGACATTTGCTCATCAAAAGCTTTTTCTGCAAAGAGAAAATAAACTGAGGATATCTGTTCTGGGAAAAACTACAATGATCTTAATTACACCTAAATGAGTGAAACTGGTTCTCAGACTGATATACTCGTGTGTGAACATGTGCGGCCATGTGTTGCACAGACTGAAATGAACAAAAATTGCAATTTGGCAACAGGTGTAATTGAAAAATAGTATCAATGTATTACAAAAGCAGCAAGCCTTTTCAAATTTTATGAGATTCTAGATCAGTTAATAACTTTCCAGAAATTATATATATATATATATATATATATATATACATAGGATCATGATTTCTATTTCAGAAATGTATTATCAGCGAGAGAAGAGGGAAATAGTTTTTGCTGATTCCTCAATTTGATTAGGCGAGAGTGATGGCGTGGTGCGAATTCATTATTTGTTATTCTTCGCAGAGGAAACTGTGTTCCTGTAGCTCTTAATATTTCCAAAATACACACTGAAATTTCTTTTTTTAAGACTCTATTTCACAAAGTTGAATTTGAATGAAAGGTCTAGCATCCTTGTAGGAATCCTGTTGCCCACATCTTTCTGTGCCAGAGTCTTAGACTAATATCAACTCATGTTGATAAAAGAAGGAGTTGTGGTTGTTATGGTCAAATCTTAAAAACTAATATTATACTCATTCTCTCATTCTTATTTGTTACTGTGAGACTCCAAGCTCAAAATATGTTTTGCGAATTACTCTCAACTACTACCACACTAAATTTGAGCTCAATATCTTTAAAATGGACTAAGTTACAGTATATTAGGTTTTGTGTAGGGTAAGGTCGATAAGCTGTGGTGGCCATCTTGAATTGGGCTAACTCCAAAAGTTATTTATTTGTAGATGTACATGCAGGGATTACTTCCTGAGAGTTTCTTAAAAACCTGTCCAGCAGTTTATAAGCAATTTTGCTAACAAACAAAAGTGACTCTAATGTTTAATGCAAACTTTTTAGGAAATATGTCATACACTGAGTAGCACACAAAGTATGCGTTCTGTATTACTCTAAGCTACAACCACACTCAATTTTATCGTAATAATTGTAAAATTGGTGTCATTTTTGTTTTTCATAATCCCAGTTGCCTGTGGGGGCCATCTTGATTTGGGGTAATTCTAAAAGTTAATCAGTTATAGATATACATATATATAGATGTACAGTCAGTGATTTCTTCCTAAGAGTTTCATTAAAAACTGTGCAGAGGCAGAGGTTCATGATATGTTTTACTAACAATCAGACAGAATTCACGACAAAGTTTTAAAAACAAATCTTGTCCGATCAGTTAGTTCTTGGAGTATATCTTGAGGATGATGCTCAACTCCTGCCATGAAAAATTTGAGCTTAATAGGTGTAAAATGAGGTGAGTTAAACTCATTTTTTTCTGAGGTTGCTCAGCTGTGGTAGCCATCTTGAGGTAGGTTGACTCCAAAAAGTTAATCAGTTGTAGATGTGTATCCAATGATTAGTCAGTGAAAGTTTCATTGAAATCTATACAGTGGTTCATGAGATATTTTCCTAACCGACAGTCACACGATCACACAGATATGGGCAAAAACGTTGTCACCCTTTTGTCTTTTGGCTGTGGGCAATAAGAAGAAGAAACAGAGAAACATTTTGATTCTGATAAAATGCATCCATTTGCACAACAAAAATCTGTAAATATTTATCAGCAAGCTGCAGCCTTCCTTTATTCCTCGGAACGTTTGTTGAACGCTTGATACGGCTACACATAGAACCTTGTTTCATCTAATTTAAAGAATATTTTTTTATTTTTTTCATTCTTTGTTCCATTATTATTACAGTTATATGAAAAGCATATTTGATTAAATTTCTTACAATACATAGAAGATTTTATTCATAGATGACTTGTACCTGTGAATATAAAAGCATGTTTTGTGTAATATCTTCAGCTTCCTGGATGTAATAAAATGTTCTTTTTATCTGAGTCTTTAACTAAGTTTATTAAGTTTATTTAGCAAGACTTACATTTGGTGTTTAATTTAAGTCTTGCTAAATCACAACATTAGCTGAATGCCTAAAGAGCACATCTTGATATTATTATCCTTATCACTAAAATGTAATGCTCATATGGCAACACAATGCATAATTCATGAGGTTTTTACCATTTAGAATAACCCTTGGCGCTTTGGTAGGTAACTACATTCTCCTCTGCAATCTATCCCATCCAGCATTCTTTCGTTAAGTCTCATTTTTATTGTCTGCTGCCAACGGCCAAGGAGGAGCTATAATGTTTTTGCCCATGTCTGTGTGTGAGTTCATTTGGCTTTACCTTTAGCAAAATAGCTTGTTAATAACTGAACAGATTTTATTGAAACTCAGAAAGTAATCAGTGGATGCACATCTATAACTGATAAACGTTTGTAGTCAAACCAAATCAAGATGGCCATCACAGTTAAGTGAACCTTGCAAACACAAAAATGGCTAAAACTCAGCCAACGTTACAGATGTTGAGCTATAATCTGGTGCGGTAGTAGCTGACTGTCACCCCCAAATAATACTCTGAGCGCTAATCAATAAGGCAGGATCTGCTTTTAAATCTTTGCCATAAACTACTAAAAATTTAACTCTGTCTATTTGTTAGCAAAATATCGTATGCTAACTACTTATGAACTACTCAACAACTTTTACTGAAATTTTCAGTAAGTAATCATTCGATGTACTTCTTCAACTGATTAACTTTTGGAGTCATTCTATTTACAATTGACTGCCACGATCAACTGACCTTTGCAATCACAAAAAAGGCTATAACTTACCTAATTTCACAGATGTCAAGCTAAAATTTAGTGAGCTGTGTAGCTGTGTATCATGCCCATCACATTCTTTGAACACAACACAATGCTTGACATTTTTACCTAAAACCTTGGCATTATCTATTGGAGTCAACCTTGTTTGTCTGTTATCAAAATATCTCATGAACTGCTGAACAGATTTTAATAAAACTCCAAGAAAGTAATTATTAAGGCTGCATTCTCACCTGATAGTCTGGTAGACTCGGTTTGATTGAGGTCAAAAATGGCAACATTTCTTACATTTTCAGCTGGTGCTGTTCACATTTACACTGCACTGAGTCAATCAAGCTAAACCCTTTGAGCAACCTGTTCCCTGACCAACCTGTGGCGCTCCACCAATAATTACTGAGTAAACACTGAGTGAAACTTCCTTCTTCTAGAAAAATAAACAAAAATGTAGTGGGGTCAACATGTGACAAGCAAACATTTTACCTTCTCTTCACTCCACGTCTGACCACGAGTCATTTCTCCCTCTTGCTTATGAAGGCCAGCCTATTTGTAGGCGGGTGGCAAAAAACCACCCACAGGTTAAAACAATCAAATCTTAATTACAAAAGATTATTAAACCCCAAAAATTATAAAAAAACAGAAATAATTCAGATGTGCCCAAAGCACATAACATTTACACAGAAGACCCTGTGCTGTAGTCCTCTTCCTGCTTTTGGAGCCGTCTCCGGTTCGCTTGCATTCACATTTGAACCGCGCCAGAGTTCACTTCAACTGTACTGAGACCAAGGTTTTTAGGCTCTTTGTGTTCAGTCTGAAGCAGTTTTAGGCTCCAAAGATAAGAATCTGGTTATCCATAGACTGGCATGGCAGCCATTTACCGTCGGGAGATAGAGTGTACACCTATAAGTGATTAACTTTTGGAGTCAACCTATTTCAAGAAGTTGTCAACTGACTTTGGATACACAAAAATGGCTATAACTCAGTGAACTTTACAAATATTGAGCTAAAATTTAGAATGGTAGTAGCTCTAATTCCCAACACAACACGTACTGTAAGCACTAACAGATCATATGAGATACTGCAATTCAATCTGTAGAGACTCACACAAAGAGAGAAACAGCAGTTAGACAATTTTATTGGCTCGTTCGAGCGAATGATCGGCTCGAACGAAGCTCAGGTAGGTCTTCCCCCCAAAAGAGGGTGCCGGGCCGAGGCCGAGCTGTGACCTGCAGGTTTGCTTGAACCTTGTTAGGTGCGCGGCAGCCGGCCTGCAAGCTCATGTCGAACTTTGTTAGGCAAGGTGAGGAGTTGAGACCTGCGAGGTGGTCGAACCTTGATAGGTGCGACGGCGGCCGGCCTGCAGGCTCATATCGAACTTTGTTAGGCAAGGCAAAGAGTAGGGGCCAGCGAGGTGATCGAACCTTGTTAGGTGTGACGGCTGCCGGCCTGCAAGCTCATATCGAACTTTGTTAGGCAAGGCAAAGAGTAGGGGCCAGCGAGGTGATCGAACCTTGTTAGGTGTGACGGCGGCCGGCCTGCAAGCTCATATCGAACTTTGTT
>NC_051439.1:2894208-2951375 GCF_001649575.2 Kryptolebias marmoratus
CTGCGGGCTGTTCGATCTTTGTAGGTGCCACGGCGAGGTGCTTACGGGTGGATCGGAGAGATGCAGGGCGGCGGTGTCGACCGTGGACTTGGGCAGTTCGGAGCCTGAATGGACGTTATGAGGCCGGACACGGGATGATTTGTGCGAGGACATGCGGCAAACACAGGCGTGGCATGCAGATTGACTCGACCTAGTTTGGCTCGGATGACCCCCTAGATGCAGAATAGATGTTATATATATATATATGTATATATATATATATATATATATATATATATATATATATATATATATATATATGACGGAGTACTCCACCACCAGAGATTTGTTAAAATGCTTACGTGAAGACAGGGAACGTTGGGCGTCCAACACTGCAGAGAGATCCGGTCTGATGTAGGAGGAGAAAGCCGAGGATGACCAACGACCGAGTTGAGAAAGAGACATAGAGGGGATACCTTGAGAGGCTGCTGATGTTGCTGCCCGTATTCTAAATGAATGGCCGGAAAAGTGGCTAGGAGGGAGACTGCATAAGGCTACGATTTGTCTTAGACGGCAGACGAACCAGGTGGCTGACAAGGGGAGGCCTTCGTATGTTAGAAACAGCGGTTTAGAGGAAGGACAGAACTTATGGCGACGGCATGCAAATTTGAACATGGATAGGAAGGGACAAAATGGGCCATCTATGGGAGCGACGGAGATGGTGCAGGGGCCTTTACCTTTAGAATGTTTAATGGAGATGTTGTAGTGGTCGGGATAGAATTTAAGGTCGTCGGTGGATAAGTCTCGAGAAGGATTAAATGTAGAGGTCGTGGACGTGAACTCGCTTAATCTTAGTAGACCGTAAAAGGCAAGGAGAAAAGCGCTTGAAAGAAGCACTTTGCTATAAGGGGAGAATGGGCCTGAATGGAGAGTCGTTAAAAGGTTTCTGAGAATAGGAAGAGTGATGGGTTTCCGATTATCGGGAAGAGGAACACTGAGTTTAACTATCCCTCTTAGAATAAGCCTGATTCCGGGGTTAGAGAAGAGGCTGGATGACATGCTGGGTTGAAGGAGTTTATAATAAAAATTAATTCCCGCCAAAAGACTGCGAATATAGGGAGGTTTAAAATGGCGATAATCGAAACAGAACGAGATGAAAGCGAGGACAAAGGGTGTGTGAACGGGGCGCAGAGGTATATTATGAGCAGAGCAGAATTTGGCAAAAGTGCGCCAGGCAAAGTTGTAAGAAGCGAGAGTGGAGGGGGCGAGGCCTGCTTTGATGTAAAAACGGGCCGACTGGAGCAGAGGGAGACGAGGCTATTTAATTCAGGATCGGGTCCTGAAATTAGGGGATCGGCGAGGGGAGTGGGTCGGCGTCTGAACACAGCTGACGGAAGACCTGAAATTTAAAGCGTGACAGAGCGTCGGCGATGGCGTTAGAATGACCGGGAACGTGTCGAGCTGTGATAATGAAATTATCGGTCATGGCTTGACATGTAATTCGACGGATGAGTGGCATAATCGGGTTGGTGGATAAGCGACCTTTGTTGATGCGTGAACTACGGCGTCGTTGTCGCAGAGAGCTGAGATACGCTTTCTTTTCCAGAAGCGGCCTCAGAGGCAGCAGGCGATGGTGATGGGGATTATTCGTAAAAAACTATGGATTCTGACTGAGAAAACGACGGTGGCCAAGTGCCCGCGAACCATTTGCCTTGGAAAAAACCCACCGAACCAGATGACGGAGCTGTAGATCCAGATCAGGGTTTGGATCCGAGGCGCCCTTTGCTGGGAGGACCCCGGCGAGGGCAGGTGAACTTCGGGTGAGCTCCTTTGCAGAAGCTGCACACATGGAGAAAATGGCATTGGTGGAAAGTACAAACTCCCTCGTTAAAATTATTACAAATGGGAGCGTTGTTAAATACCTCTATTTCCCTTCCCCGGCTATCGACGGGTCGGCTGTCGGGGCGGTGAGGAGTCGGCTGGAGGAGGGGAGCGGGGGGAGCGAATGGGAGTGTGGGACAGAGAGAGCTTTGGTGACCGACTGCGGAACAGGTGTGGCACGCAGGGGCTTGAGCGAGCATGAGGAGCAGCTCGGTGTCGAGGACGGACCAATCGAGACAGATGCCGGATTGGGAAAGGACTGTTGCGGCTTTGGTGGCGAACGCCTTGTGGTATTGGTAGAATAAAGTACGGCTGTATTTGAGATTGAGATCTGCTATTAGAGATAGGTATGTGTCGAGTTCGATTCTGCGATCCGGATAAACTGAGCACAGCACATCGCGGTAAACGCTGAAAGCCGCCAGGAATTCGCCGATAGACAGATCTTTAGAAAGACGAGGATCGTTGGATTTAAAGATAGCTGTGAAACCCGCTGATGATGCAACGCGCTGGTCGACTTCGGGGGACGGGAGAATGAGGGAGACTAAATTAACGTATTGCCCCTGCAGAATCTTAGAGCGAAGCCGGGGAGAGACGTGCGCGTGCGTGGGCACGTAGGACCCGCCTAAACAGAGAGGGGAAGACACGACGAGTTGTCTGGTAAGCTGCCCCGAAAGCAAAATGAAGCAGAACGGAGAGAAGGGAAAAAAAACCAAAAACATCTTACCCGAAGCGCGCCCAGGGCGGGCGTTGGAGAGCGAGAACACGGCTGGAGAAGGCTGGGCGACCGAATGCGCGGTGGGTAAAGCCGGTTGCGTCGTGGCGCACTCCTGCAGGCGGGCTGATAGCGATGACACGGAGCGCAGGAGGTAATCCGTGGAGGAGGTGAGGCTTGAAGCTAAGTGAAGGACGTCGGCGGAGGACAAAGTCGGAGCTATGGGATGAGACGTGGAGGCATCGTTGGCGGCGGAGGTGGTGGCTGCGGCTGCGGAGGTTGAGGGCCGTGATGAAGCGCAGATCGAGGAGAGGGAAGGGCCTGAATTAGTCTTCTCGGGAGCACGAGCAGAAGGTGGCCGGCCCCTGCGGCGTTTGGGTGGAGGAGGGGAGGATTTCCGGGATCTTTTGCCTGAGACTTGCGGCGAGGGAAAAGGCGGAGGGGGGGAGGGGGACGAATCACCGTACGGCAGGAGGGCAGCAAGGGAGGCCAGTTGAGGAGGTTCAAGACCAAGGCCCAGAGAAATGCCTCGGGACCTCAGGATGGAGGAGGGAGGGGCAGGGCTGTGACGAGGAGCCAAACGAACGCTCCTGCGCGTCAGGCCGAGGGGAGGAGGATCGGGATCAGCGGGACGGCTGGTAGGAGAGGTAAAGAGATCGTCTGAATCAAAATCTGACATGATCACGCGAGTGACAGCGGTCTTGTTTGAAGCACAACTGAAGCGGGTGGATCTGAGGCCGCTTCGCCTTTTGAAGGATCTCTTGTCGGGCGATTGGATCGAGGTAGTGAGGTGGAGCGTCCTGATTGGCTGGGGCGAAGGCGTGGTGATAGGGGATGCCGGAACAGTCTTACAGGTTGAATTTCCGCCTAGGGCTTCATTACAATATTGGATTAGTTTGGCCATAATGTTATTTTCATGATTTGAACAAGAGCTATAACTCCATCATTCTTTAACATATGAATATTTCAGTCTGAAACTCTGGCATGAAAAAGGCCTAGCATTCTTTCAAGGAATGCTAAACCTTTAATTGTTGAGGTTTTTACCATTGTAAAATAACCTTTGGCACTCTGGTAGGTAACTACATTATCCTCTGCAATCTATCCCATCCCGCATTCTTTCATTAAGTCACATCTTCTTTTTAATGGCATACCTCATTCTGCTTGGTAAAATGAAGATTAGTACAGTAAAAAACCCAATTTGTGACTGAATGAAATTACATTTTAATCCGTGGACCCTGCTGAATAATACACATTGTGGCTCTGAGCTAGCCCGGCTCTCAGAGGACATACATACTGCTCACACACACTTAGAAACACGCGTGTGCACTCACACACATGCATTTCACAGAGGAGAACATGCACAGACCTCACACAAACATACACACCAGCATGAAGTGTCTACTGTGCTCACTATAAAGGTTATTAAGCCTAATGAGGCTTTACAAGGCTGTGCTGCCTTTAGTGTTTTCTTTGGGATGAAGAAGGGATTTTCGCCCTGACCACGAAGGAATAAATGAAAGAGAGGGACAAACTTGGGCCTCACCAGAGCTACTGGCAAACTGTCAGTCTGAGACAAGCAGGCCACTTAATGCAAACAGCTCAGAGCTTTTTTTTTTTCTTTATTAGTGTTCTGATGACAGTTCAGTCTTGATTGAGAGAGCAGAAATATTGGAGTATGTATTACCTAAAGGAGTGTGGCTCTGCTCGAGTGTGGCATTTGAGTTAGTGTTCCAATATTTGGCTTATGTTATTTTTTTGCTTTTGTTTTTGCCTCCAGCAAAACAATTGTCTCCAGCAATCCCAGACTAATTTTGTGTTTCTCTGTAATGCTAAAACAGTAAGAGAATTACTCTTGAGAACAAAAGCGATTGAGAGGAAAGTTAAAGAAGGCCTGCATGTATAAGAGACAGAAATGTGGTATTAAGTATATTGAATTAATAACTAAGTGTTCCAGTGCAAAAGCATTGAAGCACCTGTATTGTATGAAGGCTGAATCAGCAATCACACAATTATTTTCCTGTTTGGGGGGATTTTGTAGGTTTTTGGCCACTAGCTCCTGCAAACTTTGTACTATTTCAACCATTTAAATATCAAAATATTCAGAACATGGATGCTATGACTTTTGTTTTTTGTAACTTTTATACTTTTAAAATACCTTTATTTTACACATTTTTTATACATTTTATACAAATACATTGTGATCTCTTCAAATCCTCTAAAAACATTGTTTTCATTGAAATCTGTTGCAGCATATGTCTGCTTTTACTATTACTGCATACCTGCCATCATTTGCTTATGGCACCAAGGGACACCTATATGTATTAGTGGGTGCTAGCAGCACAAAGTAGTTCTATGGGGGCTAGAAAAATTAGAAAAAAAAAAACTACTAGAAACTATGTATTTTCCAGCATTTGAAGTGCATTTTACTAAATTCTTAGGGTTAATAAAACAATATAAAATCAGTGTATCATATAATTATTAAACCTGGCCAAAGCATCCTCCACCTCTCACTCAGTGACTGCTGGAGATAGGCACCAGCTCCCCTCCACCAGAAAAGAAGAAGCGGGTAAAGAAGATGGATGGATGGATGGATGGATGGATGGATGGATGGATGGATGGATGGATGGATGGATGGATGGATGGATGGATGGATGGATGGATGGATGGATGGATGGATGGATGGATGGATGGATGGATGGATGGATGGATGGATGGATGGATGATTGAACACTGACTTACAACTAGCCTTTAAGCTGAACTTTATGTGAGATCATACCTAAAAATTGCACTACTCTTATTTTGGTTTATTTTTTACACACTGGGAACCATGAGTTTGTCTTGACTTCTTCATACTGTACTTTTATCACAAAATATCCTTTGCACAACTTTTTGTAGTAACAAAGCAGGTTACCCTGAGAAATCTACTAGGTAGGTAACACAGAACAAGTACAAGATGAGTGCAAACTCAAGGTGCAAATGAAATTATATTTATGATAATAATGATGACAATTATGATAATAATCATGATAAATAACAATAAGTAAAAAAATTATTGCTATTACAAAGCTGCAATCCATTTCACCAGAGTTTGTTATTTTTGTCAGATGTAGGCTTGCTTATTTTGGCTCTGACTGAACCCTGTCATTTGGTCTCTGTGGGCTGGTTAGACTGTCTACCAGGAGACAACAGAGACTCATCTTCTTACTGGCAGGACGGCTGTAGCATTAGCTTCAATATCAGTGCTGCAAACACACACTTTGTATTTGAATGATGCCTTAAGCCTAACATGTAGCAGTGATGAAAAATTCCTTAGGTAAAATTTACACACCACTATGTTCTTCTTCATGCTAACATCTGCATTTTATTTTTAAAATGTCACACCCAGTAAACAAAGCAGAGAGTTCTTTTCATCCACCATTGCTATTTACCAAACAACTTGATCACTGTGCGGCTAGCAAACGAACTTTAGGTGCATTTTCGCCACTCACATCGCTGAAGTGTAAGCAGTGTTACCGGTGTGACAGAAAGTGGTTAACTAAGAAAACTGTTACTGAGTTAATTTTTTTTAACACATTATTTTTTTCTGCAATTAATTGATCGTAATTAATGTGTTAAAGTCTTTGCCCTAATACATACTTACTTTTGATATCTTCAAGACAAATCCACTCTTCTGTGGCAAAACCCACAACATTTTCAGTTCTCATGCAGCTTTGTGTTTACTTAGCAGAAAAATCAATAGTGGTAGTCTAGAGCCTGCGCACCAATGAGCCAGTGCAGAGCCAGGTTAGCTGCTCATGAATATGGATGAGCCAGTCAGGCTCAGGTGGATAGTACTGCATAGTTGCAAAATTGGCATAAACAGATTAGCCAACCCAGCACAAATAGTCAATGTGGGACACCCAAATATTATGTGCCTCCTCATGCTGGAAATGGGGTTACCAGGAGGGGGTTAGAATGTGGGACTGTCCCACCCAAATCAGGACGGTTGGCAGGCATACTACTGCTAATGCTAATTCTACTAATGCTAATGCTAAGTCCACTAGTGGCTTGCTAATATTGTTAATGCTAATTCTACTAATGATAATTTTGGTTAAAAGCTAACAGTCTGCTAAACTTAGCTAGCTTTTTTGCTGCTTAGCAAGCCTTTTGCTACTTTTAACATTTAGCTAGCTTTTAGTGTTAAACTAGCTTTTTGCTATTTTAAAATTTTAGCTGGCCATTTACTACTTTTTGCAACCATTTTGTTACTTTTAGCTTTTTGCAAGCATTTTGCCACTTTTATGTAGCATTTTGCTTTTTTAGGCTTTTAGCTAGTATTTTGCTAGACTTAGCTTCCAGCTCAGTTTCAGCTTCTTCAGCAAATTTCAGCAAAGTCATTCAGTACTCAGCATTTGCACTGTATTTTCATAGAAAATTCAATTTCTTTAGCTACTATCCTGTTGAAAGGATTTTTTGACCTGTATCCCTCGAGCAGGTGGATTTTGACAAAATGCATGAGAAAACTAGCCCTCTTCTGAGCTCTATACCTCAGGTATACTTCACAATAGAACCGTCATTCAAAGTTTAAATGTGTCACAGGAAGTTGAACTTACATGTCTGAACTGGTATTGTGATATCATGTTGTTTTTAGACAATTGCAGTTTAGGTTTTATGAGTTTAAATTTTTTCTATAAAAATCATCATTCACAATGCAGAATGCACAGCCAAGCTTCTACAGACGCAGTTATATTTTAGCTCAACTATTTCTTCCAAAACTAGAAGTTATAGGTCATTTTAACTTGTCCAATCTCCTACATAAAATATTGCAGAAAAATTCACGTGATCATCAGTCTTCTTCTCACAGTTCAAAGAATTTTAAGACCAGGCTTATAGTTTTTGCACAGCAACTGTTTGTTTGAGGCTTATTTTCAGTCTATCCCTGTCTGACTCTCATTAACTTGGCAGTCAGGGAGTAACAGACACAAGTGTGTGGTTACCAAGGTGACCATAATGAGCCACTGGCACCAGCTTTAATATTTCTTTTGAATTTGGTTCTCTACACTTCTTCTTAGCTTAGATTGTTACAAAGTTATGTTGGAACTTTGGGCAGTAAAAGCATTGGCACACTTCAAAATGTCTTCAAAATTTTTCTAGTTTAATATTATTATGGTTAATAGGGATGAAAAAATTATGACTCAAGGGAGAAAATGTTGGTAGAAATACTTTATTACTACATTTTTTATGCATTTCTCCCCTGTTACATCCTTATTCCCTATTAAAGTGTTGGGAAACATTAAAAGGTGGGTTTAATGTGGAAGGGGTGATAGAGAAAAAACAGAATGTGTTTTTTAGGGAAACAAAAGAATAAAAAAACAGTTGAAAAAAATGAAAGCAAGGGAAAAAAAGTGAGCAATCACTTGAAATAAAAGGAGTAAAAACCAGATCAGAAGAAACGGCCAGGATGTAGAAACTAAGGGTGGGATCAAGGAGGAGGAAATAGGAGAACTGAGGGGTAGGTGAAACAGAAAGAAAAGATTGACAGAGGGGCCAGAGATCAAGCAGGGACTGTGAACAGTATGGTGAAAGGTGGGAAAGAGTGGGGGTGTTATCAGCCTTATCTTATCCAACACCAGATTACACTGTGGAGTAGAGCACTTTAAACCAAATGGTGTCATTTTCTCAACCATGCAGAAGAATTTTGGTCCCTATACCTGCTAGAAAACTGTTACCTAAACCAAAGAAAACCACAAGAGAAAAGGACAAAATAGTTACATTAGTCAAAGCTTTAAAGTGGGATTTCAGATGTTTTCAAGTAGGGTTCTGTAAAAAGGTTTTGAACAGTTAATATCATACCTGTTGCATATAACTCTTTGAATGACCTCACTTTGAAAAACTAAAGTTTAATTCTGACCGGAGTGATGAAAATATAGCTAGTCTTAATAGGGCTCAGGACCAGAGTGGATTGCAGCTAGTTCGACCAGCTTTACATGTGAATGAGTTCCTGGAAATGTTAGAGATTTTAGGATGTTGATTTGGGAAAAGTTATATGTTTACAGTGTAATATTGACCTCCTTGAAATCACTGTAGTTTCCATGCCAGGTCACTAGCTGGTGCTGTGATTTTTGTATTTCAACAACATGTGCATGCATGCGTGCGAACACTTCAGTCTCCAGTTACATTCAAAATGGTGAATGCACGTGGGTTTCTTTGGACTGACAATGAGGTCGGATTGCTGCTACATGTTGTAAAGGCCTTTCCATACTCCATCCATACTCCATGAGAAGACACAAAGTTGGCTCTCAGCCATGTGGTTGCGTTTCAAAAATTATGTCATTTTTGCTTGCATAGCAGCTTCGCCCGCAGAAAATTTCGCAGAAAAGTCGGTGAGCTTTATTAGAGCTAATTTGCTTCTACTGCTCAGCTGAGAAGCAGCTGGCCGAGGCAGTTAGAAAATACAGCCATCTTTACAACTTTTCCGGCAAAACTTATAAACCTATGAAGTTAAAAAAACAATGCGCGGAGACACAGGTGGCTTTTCGTGGCTGTGGTGGCCTGGAGGAAATACACCTAGGCTGGGTAGCGTAGGGGCACATTTCCTTCATTTGCTCATTATTGTAAATTTGCAATAGCCAATTGGCATGTACTGTCTGAGTCAATTTAATAAACACGTCTGGTCGCTGTAAGAGAATCTTGTGGACTATGAAAGGTGTGTGCAAAAATGAACAGCTCACAATCATGTGACTGCAAACCGACTTTGTGACTTGTTATGGAGTACACTGAAGCCTTAAAGGGTGAGTAGCACAAACAGTACTCTGTTGATCTACTCAAGCAGAACAGAAAAAATGTTGACCATGTTGCCATCTGTATTGCGCGCGTGCCATTTCACACTGATGCCGGGAGTTTCCAAATACTTCTACTTTGAGACCTGGGTTCAGAAAGTAGTGTCAGAGAATCTGATCTCTGTTGTTCTATACTTGAATGGCCAAATAGCAACAAAAATGATACAGTTTCACTCAAAAACAGTGTTGTGAAAACAGGGTCAGTCTGAAAATATCCACAGTCGTTTTTTGTAAACACTGTTTCATGGGTTTTCAAACCTTATATGCAAACGTCCAAATCTGATTTCTAGATAAGGTCAAAGCTCTGAAGCAATCACCAATAAGTACATTTTTTTTTAAATTAAATTTTCTTAAAACCTACAACCTAAAAAATGCTGCTGTTTGCCTATTAATGTCTGTTTATGAAGCTAAGCTGCTCTAACCTTTCACAGTAAATTGTAATGTGCACTGTAGTTTTGAAAGAAATTTTAACTTGATTGTGCTAAACCTAATTACTTTTCATGTCTCAAGAAAATAAAAAGTTACTGATGCTGTGAGGTAGTTAAAATACAAAACAATCTAGTGTGAAAAATGGCACTGTCTACCTTCAGTGACCTGACTAAACCTCAATTCAGAGTATTGTTGTCAGGCAGAAATGACCTAAATGTTCATTTGTCAGGCTGCTGCAATATAAGCTTTTTACTACATTTATTGCTGAGAACAAATATTGTCACTAATAATTTGGTGAGGACAAAATAAATGCATACTTCTCTGTCCACTCATCTTTAAAAACTCAGTTCTCTAGGCCTACCCTTCTTTTAAAAAAAACACACTTAGATAATAAAGAACAAAAAGAATGTAATATAATACCTGTCTTTTGCTGCCTTAGTTTCTGAAAAAGACACCAACAGAGGCCAAGGTTGAAACCTGTGACTAACTCATTTTATTTACACCTCAGTGGGAAAACAGTAGTGGTGTACGACACTGCAAGTTTTGATAGTGATCCATTACCATGTAAATAAGGGCCAGTATCACCAATACTAATACCAATACCAATATCAATACTTTCAATAATGATGTGGCTGCATCATCATATTGGTAAATCTGAATGAAGTTTTACAACCTTAAAGTTTTTTTTTGTTTGCTTGTTTTTTTATTAGATTATTATAAATTAAAATGCAGGACATACTCTGGGCAAAGTTTCTTGATGCTTCTTGGTACAAGATGGTACAACATAAAATCACAAGAGGAAGGAAGAGGAGCAAAGTGCACCTGCTCCATGGCGCGCTGTGACTCGACCAGCACTTGGAAGCAGGAGGACGTACACAGACAGCTATAGAAAGCCAGTGAAACCACAGCAGCCCATATTGAAAAAACAAAACAAAAGTATCAATATTATTCAATCTCTCTAGGATTTCACGGGCATTTTTTGTGATTGAAGAGACTAGACCGCAGAAACGGTGGCAAATAACTTTAGAACCAATAAAAATTGGGTTAAAGTTGTGGGAAAGTTGCGGTGTTTTGGGCAAAGTTGCAAAAAGTTGCGATTCCGTGGGGTTTGCTTGATTTTGCGTTAATAGTTGCGATCGCAACATCGCGAAATCCTGGAGGGTCTCATTATTACATTAATATTGATAATATCAATGCTAATTTAAGTACTGATTATATCAATATTCTGTCATGGATTTAAGTAGTCTTGTGTTTATTTTTTTGGCTTTGGTTCTTAGGGCTTTGTTTTTCTGGGGTTATATTTCTGATTCATGTTTCAGTTTGGGTTTTTTGTTTCTTTTAGTCGTCTTTATGGTTAGTTTGGTCTTAGTTCTGTCTTTGTTCCTTGTGTTTTGGTTTTCATGTCATTATTCACTTCTCCTCAGTTTATCTCTTGTTTGCCTGCCACACCTGTCCCAGAGTTTTCTAATTACTCACCTGCGCTCAGTTCCCCTGATTACCCTTGTCTTCAAAACCTGGACACTTTCTCCACTTCCTCACTGGTTCATTCATTCTATCTGCAGTTTTTGCCCTTGTGTTTCCTTGCCCAGCCACGTTCTGCTCCTTGATTTTTTTGTTTGTTTTTGCTTCCACGTCAGCCTCTTGTTTTCTTTTTATTAATAAATCAGTTTTATTTTTTAAGATGAGTCTGCATTCTGGGTTTGTCATGCTCTGCCATAACATATTCAAATAGACCCACTTGCCATAAGAAAACAGGCTTAGACATAGAAGAGTTGTTGTTAACTGTAGGCAGCCTACAGTGTACAGTGTACATTTACTGCTAAAACTTCAACCTTTTACAGCTAATTTTTCTCTCTTTTGTCTCAGTCACGTACTCCAATTCTCACTCTGAACAGAGACAGGATTGCTCCTTCCCTATGTAAAGCACTTTTTTTTAAAGAATTGTTTATTTACTCTCAAAAACACATGTAAGTAAAGTTTACAAAATGACTGGAACTTTTTTTCATTTAAAAAACAATTTACAGTCAAATATGATTTATTATTTTGTTGATCTGGGACACTATTTGTTAAAACTTGTGAAATCGTATTCAATCCTTGAATATTTACCTTATGATTTGTTGAAACCTTGTTACTCCATCATGCAATAGGATTTCATAGGTGGACGAAATTGGTTGGCTCATAAAACATGGAATTTAGAAAAATAAAAACAAAACAGAATTTAGAAAAGAAAATGGATTTTGTAGGATCCTGATAGTGTGATACTGAATGTTTTGTAAAATAGAGTTCAAATAAAATGTTATAAAATTTTGAACACTGGAGTTTAAAGAATTTGATTTTGGATTTGGTTTCACACAGACTAACCTTTTAGCTTGTCAATATGGTCAGAATTAAACTTTATTTCTTTAAGCTGAGTTCAATTATCTATAACAGGTAAGATGTCAAATGTCCCAGTAGCCCTCTTCAAAAGATCTGAACAATCCTTTTAAAATTAGGGATCGTGATTCCTAATCTTGTGTCTTGCCACCTTCTCTCATCTTGTCATTTTTCTTTATAAGACTAAAGACAGAATATTAGAGGATCTGATATTTTCTGCAGCTGCTACTTTGACACCAAAGTCCACTTTGTCCAATCGCCAAGTGGTTCTGTAAAAACAGGAGTGCTTGATTCTGAACTGAATGAGTCAGTAAAATAAAACAAAGGATTAAAAAAAGGTGACAGAATACTTGGGCTTTCTGTTTTCTTTTCAGCTGAGGAGTGATGGCAGTAGATAAATCTAAAGTGTGTTGCTTCATTAGTGAGTGATCACACAAAGCTCTGTGCTCTGTGCAGAAAAACATCACAGCAATTTGCACACCCACAAATAAATCAAGAAATACAATTTGTTTACATCTTTACAAACACTTTGCATCAGCTGTAAATTCTGCACATGCAAACTTAATATCTCCCGCTGCCAAATGCTAAAGGGGTATCGTGTTTTTGCCTGTGTCTGTGTATGTATCAACTGTTCTCTTTTCAGGGTTCGCCATAGTGAGTTATATTCTTCCATCTAAATTTGTCCTCTGTGACCTCTTTCCTTTCTCCATCTACCGTATTTCCATCAATGAACGGTCCATTTCTGAACTTTTGTCATATATAAAGTGCACCAGAGTATAAGGCACATCGTCGTGCACCTCCCAATTTTTGTAACTTTGCGCAGACTGCGCGGACCGGGCTCCATTTAAAATGGACTTCTTACATATATAAGGTGCTCCGGATTATAAGGTGCACTGTCGTTTTTTGAGAAAATTGAAGGCTTTTAAGTGCGCCTTATAGTCCGGAAAATACGGTACTTCCATGCCCTCTCTAACTGCATCCATATATCTCATCTTTGGCCTTCCTCTTTGTCTGTTTCCTGGCAGCTGCATCTCTAACATCCTTCTATCAATATACTTACTGTCCCTCCTCTGCACATGTCCAAACCATCTCAGTCTGGCCTCTCTAACTTTATCTCCCAGTCGTTCAACCTGTGCTGTACCTCTGATGACCCCATTCCTAATCTTATCCAACCTTGTCACTCCCAAGGAGAACCTCAACATCTTCAGCTCTGCCACTTCTCGTTCTGTCTTTTCTCTTCTACCTGTTCCCTGTTCTCACTTCAGTCATCCGCAAACATCATAGTCTGTCCATCACCAGAGGACAGACTAACAGATGAGGATTACCTCAATGAAATTTTTTCCGACCTTCCCTGTACTTCTACATCAGCATCCTCAAAACAAAGATTGCATCTGTGCTGTTCTTTCTTGGCCTAAAAGCATAATGCTTCTCACAAATAGTCACCTCTTGTCCAAGTCTAGCTTCCACAACTTTCTCCCAGATCTTCATTGTCTGGCTCATCACCTTAATTTCCTGTAGTTGCTACAACTCCCCTTCTTCATCCTCTTTAAAGCTTTCTGAGCTTTATCCTCACTAAACTTTACCACTTCCTGGTCCACAATTTCTATGACCACCAGTCTTATTTCCCTCTCATTCATTTTCAAGTCCTTTTCTCCTTCCTTAGTGTCCATCCTCGTGTACAAATCATCATATGCCTTCTGTTTTTGCCTTTGCTAGCTTCGTCTTTGCCCAACATTGCATCTCCTTATATTCCTGTCTACTTTCTTCAGTCTTCTCGCTGTCCCATTTCTTCCTGGCTAACCTCTTTCTCTGGATAACTTCCTGCACTTCACTATTCCACCACCAGGTTTCCTTATTGTCTTTTCTCTGTCCAGATGACACACCTCCTACCTACCTTCCTACCTGTCTTTCTAATTACTGTGGCTGTAGTGTCCCAGTCATCTGGAAGCTCTTTATTACAACCCAGAGCATTTAACAGCTCCTTTCTGAACTTCTCACAACTTTCTTTCTTCCTCAACTTCCACCATTTGATTCTCTTCTCTGCCTTTACTCTTTTCCTTTTCTTCACCACAACAATCATCCTACACACCACCATCCAGTGCTGTCTGGTCATGCTCTTCCCTGCCACAACCTTACAGTCCCCAATCTCACTCCTGCCTCCACTCGTATAGGTCACCCTGTGTTCCTCCCTCTTTTGGAAACAGGTCCATTTCCATCGTCTTGGCAAAATCCACCACCATCTATTGTTCCTGGTTCCTTTCCTTGACACCAAACCTGCCCATCACTTCCCTGTCTCCTCTGTTTCTTTCACCAACATGTTAATGGATAGTAAATGGGCTGTGTTTACATAGCACCTTTCTAGCCAATCAGGCAACTCAAAGTGCTTTACAACACAGTTTGTGACCTCATTTATCCATTCACGCACACATTATACAGCACTCTACAAAGCTAACCTGAATAAATCATTCTACAGTCTAATCAGTCAGATCACATTCATACACCCATCTGGACACACATCCGAGGCAGTGAGGGATTCAGTGTCTTGCCCAGGGACATTTCGACATGTAGTGTAACCCAGGTTAAAATAGCCCTCACTGAAAATAAGCCTTTCCAAAAAAAAAAAAAAAAAAAATAGTTATCAAAGAAATGGGAGAATAAATAGGTATTAAAATAATTAAGGTTGCAAAATGTCAGAATTAAGAGAAAATCGATGGTTAAAAGTCTATCTGCTGTCCAAAAACATTTTTCTGATTTTGGAGAAGGAGCTTTCCGCAATTTTTTTTCAACCTGACTGTGTTCGGAAGTGTTATCTATTACAGAACTGGACTTGGTGAGTAAACTTAAACTAAGAAAAAAAAAAGTATTTTATTTTCTGAGAAGAATGTTATTTGTAAAATATTTTTATTTCATTGAAACAGAAAGCTAAAGTAGAGCATTTATGTTGTTTATGTTCAAAAACCATGAAAGTAACGGACAAGCTGGTGTGGGTGAAGCATGTTTCCCCCACACCCACACACGATGTTCAGCTGCCAAAATTGGTGAATACATTACTTTATTCAGTACAAAGCAAAGTTAAAAAAAACTTTTGTCATGCTTTGTTGGTCACTAAACCAGGCCTTAAGGTTCTGCGGGAACTTGGACCAGGAAATTCCGAGTCGATTGCTGAGTTGGATCCCGCTGGTGACAAAACAAGATAGCGAGCCGTAACCCAGGAGCCCTGTTACCATCTAGCAGGAGCTTCGCCCTCTGCTGGATTTTGCAAATCATCCAAACTGGTATGACCTGCCCATGTTTTCCTGCTCAAATGGCAGTGGATCAGAGAAACGGGATTAACCCTTCAGGATCATCAGAGAGAAAAGACATTGATTTGAAGCACGAGTTATTCGGTCTTTTGCTGGATTGTTTCTGTTGTGATTTATTGTTTTTTTTTTTTTCACCTCGAACCACATTCACTACCCATTGTTACAGTGTGTGGAATGTAAGATTGTTTGTTGGGTTTAAAACAGAAACAAGGAACGGTTACATAGGAAATTAAAACCCTCAACTCTTAAAAGGAACACTAAAGAGCTGAATTAGATTTAACCAGATTAAAACAAACAAACTGTGGATTAAATAAATTAACAGTATCAACTTGAACTTAAAATAGAACCATAACGTTGGTTTAAAGAAATAGTATCCTTTAATATCTAATATTAGGATTAAATTTCAAAGCAGGAATTAAACTAACTATTCTGAAAGAACCAGGGAAACTATTTTGCATTGAATTTGTGTCATTGTATGTCGACTGGTTGTATTGTTGCTGTTTTTTTTTTTTCTTTCAACAAATATTAAGCCAGTAGTTTAAACTTATTTTCTGGTCTGTGGTCATTAACACACTTACATTTTCACTACTCCCGTAGCCGAACCTAACACTGGTTCTATTGTGAGTTCTAGCACAGTAATCACATCATGAGTGTTACAGTAGCATACTTGTGGAATTGAACCTCCAGCTGTCTTGTTGGAGGGTGACTGCTCTAACCACTGAGCCACAGCTGCCCACACATGTCCCTTCAGGTCTGTTCTGATCACCACTCCCTCTTCCCTAGGAATACACTATATCACTTCATCCAGATCCTTCCAGAATTTCTCTTTCTCTTCTACTTGACATCCAATCTGAGGAGCATTCAACATCAGACCTTTTACTACTACTTTCAGACACATCAGTATATCTG
Source organism: Kryptolebias marmoratus (assembly GCF_001649575.2). Taxonomy (NCBI): domain Eukaryota; kingdom Metazoa; phylum Chordata; class Actinopteri; order Cyprinodontiformes; family Rivulidae; genus Kryptolebias; species Kryptolebias marmoratus. Next base: position 2,910,612 of record NC_051439.1, read on the forward strand.
ACACTCTTTCTCCTCAACTACATTCCTTGCTTTTTTCCCTTCATTTTTCATTCTTTTTCATTTTTCTTTTTTTACAGTCTTTGCTAAATCCTCCTCCAGGACCACCCCTACTCCATTTCTTTTCCTATCCACACTATGATTAAACAGCTTAAACTTGCTTTTCCTGTCATTGTCCCTACATTTAGAGTTGCTTCCCTCAGTCCTACACTCTTCACTTTCCTCTTCTCCCTCTGGCTCCTGGCACGTTTACTTCCTTGTGGTCTTTGACTAACGGTGGCACAATTTCTGCTGGCACCGTGTTTGTCAACAGGACTGGTGGTCGTTCTTGGTAACATAGGCCTCAGGTATGGTGTTGTTTGGATAAATTTGCATCTTTACAATAATGGCTATAATACAAGCAATTTTACAGATATTGAACAAAATTTTGACATGGTAGTAGCTGAGAGTCATTCCTAACATATACTTTGAGTGCTACCACATCTGGTAAGATCTCACAATATCATATGTGATTGTGCACATCAATATTTACAACCTGCACCCTAAACAGTTATAACTCTGTCCTTTTTAATCATAAGATGATTTTCATTTAAAACTTTCGCATTAAGGGGGTGGGTGATATGCATTTCATCCAGGAATAATATAAATATCAAACATTTTCTCCTCTCAAACTTTCTTTATCCTATTTAATTTCAAAATCCCTAAAACCCATAATGGTACAGGCATTTGTCTAGGTGTTTCAATATGTGAAGGAGCACTAGAGATCCATTCCAGTAGGGCGTCAGTGATAAGTGTAGACCACAGACAACACACACACCTTGCAGCATAGGTCAAAGGTGAAAGACAACCAGGCAGGACAGGTGGGAAAGGCAGACAGGAGAGATGACCTGTGGGAGAGAGAAGGTGAGAGACATGTGCTGATGTGAGATTAAACAGATGCTGACAGATGGCTGTGGGACACAGCTCAGTGAGCGCCAGAGCCACAGGTTATCCAAATACTTACATAGAAGGCAGGAAAGTGGCTTAGACGTCTAGAAACTCAGAAGACCAAATCCAAGAAATAAAAAACAACAAGGACAAAAAATACACAGGACTAACAGACACAAAAATAAAATTGAATCTGAAAAAGGGGTTAAAAAGGATTCAAACAGGTTTAGATGAGCAAACAGATTGATTAAAAGCTTGGCATTCCTTGAAGTAAAGTACTATATTGCCAAAAGTATTTGGTTGTCTCACTTTCCATTCTTAATCCATAGAGTTTAATATTATGTTGGCCCACTCTTTGCAGCTATAAAAGCTACAGCTTCAGAAGGCTTTACACAAGGTTTAGGAGAGTGTTTATAAGAATTTTTGAACATTCTTCCAAAAGAGCATTTGTGAGGTCAGACACTGTTGTTGGACGAGAAGACCTGGCTCACCGTTCCACACCAAACTCACACATCCGTGTCTTTCTGGCCCTTCTTTGTGCACTGGTGCACATTCATGTTAGAACAGTAAGGAGCCATCCCCAAACTGTACACTTGGTATATTGCAGTTAGACAAGTACCGTTCTCTTCGCAGCATCCAAACCAAGTCTCGTCCATCAGATTGCAAGGCAGAGAAGTGTGATTTGTCACTCTGGACATCTCCTCTGCTCTACAGTCCAGTGGCGGCATGCTTTACAACACTGCATCCAATGCTTTGAATTGCACTTGTTGATGTAAGACTTGGATGCAGCTGCTTAGCCATGGAAACCTATTCCATGAAGCTCTCTACGTACTGTTCTTGAGCTAATCTGTAGACCACATGAAGTTTGGAGGTTTGTAGAGATTGACTCTGCAGAACTTTGCTGACCTATGTGAACTGTGCACTTCAGCATCTGCTGAGCTTGCTTTGTGATGTTACGTGGCCTACCACTTTGTGGCCAAATTGCTGTTGTTCCCAATTGCTTCCACTTTGTTATAATACCAATAACAGTTGAATTTTAGAATATTTAGTGGGAATTTAGTGGGAAGGAAATTTCACAACTATACTTATTTGCTCAGGTTTCATCCTATCATGGTACCTTGCTAGAATTCACTGATCTGCTGAGAACGACCCATTCAATCACAAATGTTTATAGAAGAAATCTGCATGCCTAGATGCTTGATTTCATACATCTGTGAGCATGGAAGTGATTGGAACATGTGAATTTAATTATTTGGATCGGTGTGTGCATACTTTTGGCAACACAGTGTATAGTCATATTGGTCAAACCTTGAAAATAACATTACCTGTCATTCACTGGCATGAGTCTGTGTGCTGAGTAACTCTCAGATACTACCACATCAGATTTTAGCTTGAGGTCTGTAGAACTCAGATGAGTTATAGCCATTTTTGTGTTAGGTAATGTTGACTAGCTGTAGCACCCATCTTAAGTTGAACTGATGCCAAAGGGTAATCAGTTGTAGATGTATATTCAGTGATTACAAGTTTCATTAAAATTTGTTCAGTGGTTCATGACATATTTTGCTCACAGACAAGCACACACAGATGGAGGCAAAAATCTAAAAAAAAAACCCAACACTTTTTGCTTTTCAGTGGTCTGCAATTATAAAAACTGAGAAACAGTGAAATCAAATGAGTTTTCAAGTAAGATTAAAAAAGGGAAGTGGAGAATGGAAAAACTGTGAGACAGCAAAAAGCCATCAGAGATTAAGTTGTTTCAGAGGGGAGCATTTTATAGACTGAAGATTGAAAGATGCTAGTAATCAAGATAACTTCTGTGTTTCGTCTGAGTAAATTTATGTGAGAAGTTGGCAAGAAAATGAGTATGATGGATATCCATCTGAATGCATTTCATCACCTCCTGTCCACAGAAGAGAAGCTGAATGTGAGGATCTGGAGTTAGCTCCGCCTGTGGGCGGTGCTACTAACCTTTCCTTCCTCAGCTGTTCCTGGTTTCCTTGATGAGCTGATCCAGCATTTAAGCCTCCGGCTGGTTCCAGACCATCGCTGGAGCATCAAACCTTACTGGTTGCTGCCTCACCTAGACGGTCACTGCACGACTGGAACTTATCTGGATCACTACTGGATTACTTACCTTGCTGGACCGCTGGACCTCTTACCTTCCGGATCATCTTGGAAACCTTTGTCATCTCCTCGACGCCACGAACGCCTTCTACACCTGTAAGAAAAGAAAGACATTATTCACAAAATCGTCTGTTTACAACGCTAAACCAAGACTTGTACCCGAGACTCACCCAGCTCCTTCTTGCCTTCCAGACTGCTCCTGATTACCACCACTGTAAATACCTGCACTTTGTAAATAAACCACTTACCTTAATCCTTGTCTCCGTGTCTGGTTTCGTCTTCGCTCCATGGACAAAATACCTGGTTTATGTCACTGAATTTACGAAGACAAACAACAGCCGACCGATGGCACTCACATACAGACATGCACTATATTATACTAAACACCAATCAGCTTGGTGGCACTCACAAACATGCACCATTCAATGCTAAACACCAGTTACATGTGCAGAAATGCAAACATCACTGCTGCTTTGGCTTTGCATTGTGTTGCTAAATTTAGTATTGTTATTCTAGGTTTTCAGGGCAAAGCATGTAAGTTAACTAAAGGCTCAGTGTTCCTTGAAAGAATGCATATCATCTGCCACTTTCTATGCCAGAGTTTCAAACTAAAATAATCTTATGCTGAAAAGGGACATAATAGGTTTTTTTTTTTCAGCCAAAGTTTTCATATGATGTTATGCAAAATCTCTTGCCTTATTGTGAAACCTTGCATTTTATTTCACTTTATTATTTATAAAGCACTTAAAAACCAAAGGCAACCACAGTGCTGTTCAGGTCAATCAAAAAATATAAAATTGACAATAAACAATAGAATGCCAAAATATAACAGACAAGGGCTGGCCCAATGCTCTCTGGAGTTAAAAGCCAATTTGATAAGGTGAGTCTTTAAAGGATATTTAAATTCATTTAAATCTCCAGCAGACCCTACAGAAACAGGGAGACTGTTCCAGAACCTAGGACCTGCAGCTGAAAAGGCTCTGTCTCCCCTGGTAACAAGCCTGGTTCTGGGAACAACTAAGATGTTCTGTGCTTGAGATCTTAATGATCTACTGGGAACGTGTGAATATAAAAGCTCGGAAAGATGAAAAGGTGCCAAACCATTTGGACTTTAAAAAAACTAAAAGCAAGATCTTAAAATCAAGAAACGGGCAGACAATGGACATGAACACAAAATCAAGCAAACCCCACAAAATCGTAACTTTTTGCAACTTTGCCCAAAACACAGCAACTTTCACGCAACTTTAACCTAATATTTATTGTTTCTAAAGTGATTCGCCACTGTTTCTGTGGTCTAGTCTCTTCTTTGTGGGTTTGTGTAGCGTGGAATACAAAATAACCCCAAATAACTCACAAAGAAGACATGGGACGTCACGTCCTGTTAATATCAGAATGCCGGGAGCATGCAGGAGCAGCGACCGAAGCAAAAATGTGCGCTAATGCTTCACATTTGACCACAAAGATTTCAGCAAAGGACCATACAAAACAGTTTCCTACCCAGCTGCACGAGAGTGGGGGGGAAGATGTTTTCCACGTCCTGCAGTGTAATCATCGAACATCCATCATCATCCATCGACAAACACTTTGTGTCTGCAAAACGTGAGGAGAGCTGCAGACCAGGGACAATCCAGAAATGGTCATGAATGTCAGTTTATAAGCTATCAAAGTTCTCAAAAAAAGCCCCTTTTGAGAATGTCAATGTTTGTTGGTAATTATCTTACAAAACTAGTAAGTATTTTTGGTTTATATATTAAAAGTTATAGTTTTTTATTGATTTTAGTAAAAAAAAAAAAAAATTGCAACTTTTTATCGCAACTTTTAGGAAAATTCCCCGCGATATCAGGCATTTTAGCAATCACAAAAAATGCCCACGAAATCCTGGAGGGATTGATTAGCTGTGTCGGCTATCTTGAATTGAATTGAGTTATTCAGTTGTAGGGTTAGGGTTAGGGTTGTATATTGACTCCCATGAAGCCCTTAAAAGAGAGAGAAGAAGAGAGGTAGAGAAGCCCTTGTAACTTCAGGTCAGTTGGACCCTTAGGCCACTGGAGGATTAGGTCATTACATTCTTAGTTTCATTCAAATCTGTCCAGTGGTCCATGAGATATTTTTGCTAAAAGACAATCACAGTTGACTCCAATAGTTAAAAGCAAAGTTTTAAAAACTTGTGCAATCCCCTTTTCCATCGGCTTTAAAGGTCCCGGCTCCACTCTACTCTGTTTGCTTTGCGCGCATTTCCACCAGCATTTTTTTTCAAGGCCGGTCCCTGCTTTTTTGGTCCCTGCTTCAAAGTAGGGCCTACCGGGCCGGCCCTGCTTTCGTGGATGGCGCAAGCTTAGGTGCTGTTCACTCATTGGTCGTGGGTGTGGTCAGATGCAAGCATAAAGAGTGAATGGTAGGAATATCAACAACAGCGTTAGCTTACCCTGCAACGTTTATGCCGTCTGTCCCCCAGCTGAAGGCGCTGTAAAGCCTGAAATCTCCAGCGGATAACAGCTATCCTACTCCGCGCAACAATTGTGGCATCCAGAGCATTTCTTCCACTATGCCTCTCTTCTTGAAGTCTCAGGAGAATCCCCAAAAGTTTAAGCAACAACACAGGGCCAACCTTGTCCATAGCGCTTCCGTTGTTTCCACAAATGGCGCCAAGTTTTGGTTGAGCAAACTACTAAAACTACTAAACTACAAACTGCTACTGATCGAACTGGCCGGTGGAAACGAGATGCATTTTTATGGAGCCGAACCAAGCCGGGCCGAGTAGAGCGGGGCTTCTACAGTAGAGCCAGTGGAAAAGTGGCATTAGTACATGGAGTTTAAGTTGAGAATCACTCTCAGATACTACCACATCAAAGTTTAGCTCAAAATCTGTAAAATTCACTAAGTTAGTCATTTTCTTTTTTAAGCTAATCTAGCTGTGGCAGTCATTTTCAATGGGGTTGACTCTAAAAGATAATCAGGTATAGATGTACATTCATTGCTTACTTTCCATTTTTTGAAGCTTCATTAAAAATCTGTCCAGAGATTCAAGAGATATTTTGCTAACAGGTGCACACACACACACACACGGGCAAAAACATTATCTCACCTCCACCTTTGGTTGCAGGTGATAAAAATAAGTGACTATGTCTGCCACACAAGCCTGGTAATACGAAGACACATTTCAGGTTAAACACAGGTTGTGTGTATAAATGAAATTTGAAAAAGATATGTAGCACTTAAGCAAATGTTGGCACATTTATGTTGGTATATAATGTAACAATATTGATTAATATGCACAGTCATTTTTAAACAAATAAAATAAACAAATAAATGAATCAAATAAGTTTATAGCAGTTGTGATTTTTGTCATGATCAATGGTTGGAGGATTTGGACCTAAAATGCAGGTGAGAATAAGGAGCTCCAAAGTAAATCTAATTTATTAAAAAAAATAAAGAGACAAAAACAAATGGCTGAAGTGGCAGCAGAGACTAAATAACAAAACTCGCAAATAATGAAGACACCAGGAACACAAGGAAGACATGAGGGAACCAGACTGAACATGAATGCAAAAATGAGCCAATTGGGAAGTGAAGAAGATAAACTGGTTTTAAAAGCAGAGGGTGATAAGGCAGTCTGAAGCCTAGTTCCAATACTCGCACTACACCCTACGCCCCTCTATGAAGTGTGTACTCAGTCAAAGTGTACAGAAGGGTTTGTGTGTGCAGGTTACAAGCATGTAAAAATTGGAGAATTGGGACAGTACAGGCTATGTCATCAACTTGCACCTCATACCTGCGATATCCAACAAGGCGGGACCGGTCGCTGTTTTGGTATTTTAAGAAGGTGCCAGTACAATTTCAAAAGTACAGTTTAGGTATTTTTGCTTTCCAAAGTCATTGCAGGACATATTTGGCTGTTCAAATGTGTTTTGTTATGACTTGTTGAATACAATAAAAAACAATAATTATTTCAATACTTTACATTTAAAAACTGCTTTTTTCGTGACAGACACAGCTTGCTCTGTCACGACTGCTATATTTCTGCCGTTTAATTCAAAACCCTTTCGATGTCAATGAAGATAAAAAAAAATTTAAAAATCAGAACGTCACATGCAGCAATGAATTATGAGTAAATACTTTGCCAAAGTCCGTCTGGATGCGGGCTTAGCCGAAGGCCGGATGTAGTACACAAAGGGGGCGGGGCTAAAGAGCACTCCGGAGAATTGGGACACACTTCGCACTCAAATCCTTCAGCGTAAACGTGCATTTGAAGGACACAAGGGTGGAACAAGGGTGCAAGTGTGAGTATTGGGACCAGGCCTGACATGGGAACTACTAAGGGAGAGTGAAAGATTGCACATGAACACAGAGGAAACAGGGAGCAAAACTAAACATAAAACTAAACACAGTAAATGGGGAATGAAAACAAAGTTAAAGAAACACAAAACAACAAACCTAATTACAAAAAGAAACTCAAACAAAATCCAAATCCTGACAATTTTGTCTAAAAGAAGTCCTAAACATAGGCCTGCTCCAGCTATAGCCCAGTATTTCAGTTATCCTGCTCACGTGGATCAGATTATTGTGGAAATGGAGAATATGTAGAGCAGTAATGTTGGTGTCAACGCTCTGACCTCATCACTCCCCACAAGGAAACAGTGAGCTCCATTCAGCAGGGAGTGAAGGCTTATTACAGAGTGCAGGCATGCAGCTAAACAATGAGCACAGCGCTGACGGCTTAACGACTCCGCCGTGATTGAAAGGGTTTGTTCGTTAGATATGTGTTGCTTTGTGAGGAGCAGGATGTGTTTGCTGCATGAAAAAAAAAATTCACAGAGGGGTTCCTAACTGCCTTACAGGGTTAACCTCAATTTTAAAAAATACATTTTGCATAAACATTGGATTAAAATGTTTTCTTTGCTTTATTATTTTAGGTGTGTCTGCATTTATTAAAGGCCTAGCATTCCTTGAAAGAATGCATATTGCCCACTGCATTTCATGCCACCGTTTTAGATTTATATTATGTCAAAAAATGTTGATGTTTTAGCCGTTTAATCCTGAAAACATGTGCAACCTTGCAATGATCTAATAGTGCTTGGAAAAATGTTGGATATTACTCTCAGCTACTACCTCACAATTTTAGCTCAATATCTCTAAAACCGACTGAGTTTGCAAATATTGCTTTGGTGTAGCAGCCGTTGAACTGAGCTGACTCCAAAAGTTAATCAGTAGTAAATGTATATCCAGTGATTACTTCCTGTAAGTTTCATTTTTGTGATTCAGTATCTCTAAATCTGACTATGGCATAGCCATTTTGTCCTGATGCATGCTCAATAATCTAGGTAAATAAATCTAACAAGACTGAATCAAGTCCTCTGGACGGGTTCTTCTTCTTTGTTGAAATGTTTTGTCTTTTATCAAAAAGACTTCTTCAGTCTGGGGAGCTGCAAGCAAACTCAGTCTTGTAAGCAGCAGTGTGTAGTGAATTAACCAGTTGCTGGTGACACCCAAAACTAGTTATTCACATGCAGAAGGAGGACCATCAGCCTAAAGACCGATCGTTAGTTCCCTGGCCATTTGCTATTCACAGAGGGCTGAGTGATACTCCCAATAACAGCATTGGAAGAGGGGGGCAGTTGGACGTGGAGGCCTCCACCCGTGTTTAATGACATACAGATTCTCTTCACAAAGGTGGCTTCCTTTACTCCTCTCTTGAACCAGCGTTCCTCTCCATCAGGGATGTGCACATCTTCATCTCTGAAAGAGTGACTGCTGTCCTGGAGATGAGAGTAAAGAGTGTAAAGCCCTGAAGAAAGTCCCGCAGAGTCCTGGCCATTTTGTGGGCTCCATCTTGGTGACCTTAGAACTCACAAAAAAGACTATAAATTAGTCAATTTTATGCGAAATGAGCTAAAGTCTGGTGTGACAGTAGCTGAGGGTCAACCCTAACACATATTTCAAATGCTAACAGATCACCCAAGATCTTTTAATAATGCATGAAATTGCACATATTGTTTGAAAAATGGCTATAACTGACTCTTTGCTTCAAAAGATGATTTTAGTTTAAAACTTTGGCATGAAAGGTGATGGGTGATATGCTTTTCTTCAAAAACTGCTAGACTTTAAATTTTTTTGTCATTGTTCTCTCTTATTCTTTTTTTCTTCCAACACACTTTTCTGCAAATAGTGTCACAATAAAGAATGGAAAAACAACATTTTAAACAGTTTTCTGACTTGTTTTCTCCTACACCTCTGCATTAATAAACACAGAACAACACAGAAAACACACACTGCTAGTGTAAACTACTCTAGCATCAATAAACTTTATAGACACAAAGTTGTTGATGCTATTACACACACACTCCTTCACACACCCCACCTACAATATGAAGTCTGTTGTGAAATTACACACACTCAGACATGACGACAATAGCTTTGCCATACACATACACACACACACACACACACACACACACACATAAAGAAACAAGATTCTACTGTATCTGAGAGTATCCATCATACACAAGCAGTCGTTCATTGAGAAGTCTCATCTCCTTTTTCATTTCACTTCCTGCTCTAACCTCAGTATTTTAGCTGCCTTCATAAAACAGAGTGGAGTGGAACGACAGATAAATTCCAGAGTGATGTCCCAGTCTGACTTTGGGTGAAACGGAAATGTCCAGATGATCCGATATTCATATGCAGAACATCTATTTATGAGATGGGGGGGGGCATGCACAACTGATACACGGAACAGCATATTTTCAAAACAAGTAAAGGGAGTGAGGTAAGAAGACGATAAATGAGAGCTTATGGGTGGAGTGTCATAAAAAGATAAAAAGAGATAGAGAAATAAAGGGTAGTAAGAGAATAAAGATGGGATCAATTCTTCTTCTTCATTGCCCTTCATAACAGAGGACACACCGTCCTCCAGATAGCGCTAAAGCAGCTTCTTGTCGCACTTATCTCGTGCCAAGTCACGCTAGAGAGCTGGGCAATATTTCACTCTAATTCAGGTCAGCAGCGTTCATATATCTTGTGGCAAGCCACCGTTCACTCAGCCGCCTTTAAAGGTGATAATGAAGAACACTGTAAAATTACAACTATTCATAACCCTCCTTGAGAACTATGAACTGTTTAAAACAATAAAACACACATTCAAATAAAATAACAGAACAGAAAAACTTAATTTAAAGCCCTAGCATCCCTTGACGCAATGCATTTTGCCTGCCGCCTTTCAGGCTGGAGCTTTAGTTTAAGATCAATTTATGTTAAAAACAGATATAGTTGTGGTCATTTTGGTCCAACTTGAAAAAAAAACTGTTATACACAGTTTCATATTGTGAGATAAACTCAGAGGATGGGTTGTGAATCACTTTCAGGTACTACAATGTCAAGTTTCGCTCAATATCTGTAAAATTGGCTGAGTTATAGCCAAAGTTGTGTTGGCTAATGTTGATTAGCTGTGACGGCAATCTTAAATTGGGTTGGCTTCAAAAGTTAATTCATTGTAAATGTCAACCAAATAATTACTTTCTGCAAGATTCAATGAAATACATTCAGTGCTTCATGAGATATTTTGCTGACAGAAAAACAGGGTTCACTCCAACAGCTAATGCTTAAATTTCAGGCAAAGATCACTTGCAATGAGTAGCACTTAGAATATGTGTTGTGAATAATCCTTAGCTACACTCACATCAAATTTTAGAATGATATCTGTAAGATTGTTTGATTTATAGCCATTTTTGTGTTTTTAAGGTCAGTTGCATGTGGCAACCAACTTAAATTGGGTTGGCTCTAAAATTGAATCAACTGTAGAGGCATATTTACTGAATATTTCCTAAAAGTATTCCAAAAATGGTTCATGAGATATTTTGCTAACAGATAGACAAAGTTGACACCAAATAGTTAATGACAAAATTTTAAACTAAGATTTTGTACAATCTCTTAGCGCACAGAATATGTATTGAGGATCCATCTCAGCTAATACCACAGCAAGTTGAAGCCCGATATTTGTAAAATTGGCTTAGTTGTATCTTTTTTAAGTTATTATGGCTTTGGCAGCCATCTTGAATCTGGTTGACTCCAAAAGTTCATCGGTTGTAGACATCAACCCAGTGATTACTTTCTGCAAGTTTCAATAAAATGTGTCCAGTGATTCATAAGATAAATTGGTAATGGTCATACACCCACACACACACACACACACACAGACACAATGAAAACCATGAAGGTCCACCTTTGACTTTACAATAATTTATGAATAAAATCTTTTTAATTAGTCAGTTTTTGCTGTAAACAAATTACAATTTTTATCAAAATCGTTTTTATGGTTTTGGATGTGAACATTTTGTTTCTTGTGTTGTAAACCAGCTTTAGCAGAAAGAAGCAACTCACAATTGATCCGAATCCATAAGTCCTGACCCACCTCAGGCACACAGAGTGGCGAAGGTTTTTTTAATTGAAGAGAATGGAATGGACAGGCACATATTTTTTCTTGGTACAAGATTTGTTTACGAGCAGCAGAGTGGACCAACGTAAGTTTTCTGCCTCAAGCAAGTTTTTTTTTTCTTCTTCTTTTTTTCTTACAGTAGTGACAAAAGAGAGAGTCAACTGGTGCCTGATAACATTCTTTTAGGGTGTGGAACCTGGACAAAATGCTTAGATGGAGAGATTTTATTTCAACAAGTCAGTAGTAGAATAAAACTGAACTTGTATCTCATTCTTAATTCTAATGAGATGGCTCATGGTTAAAAAGCTTCTCTTAATTAAAGGCTTAGCATTTCTTAATGGAATGCATATCACCTGCCACCTTTCATGCCAGAATTTTAACTAAGATCAACTTATAATGAAAACAAAATAAAGTTGTAAATGAAGTTATGGGCTGTGTCATGTAAAAGTATGTGTTGTAAATGACTCTCAGCTACAACCACACCAAATTTTAGCTCAAAATCTGTTAAATTGACTAAAACTTGGCCATTTTTGTGTTGGCTCTGGTCAAGTAGCTGTGAAAGCCATCTTTAACTGAGTGAACTACAGAAGGTAATCAGTTGTAGGTGTACATCCAATCCTACTTTCGGAAAGTTTTAATTAAATCTGTCCAATGGTACATAAGATATTTTGCAAACAGACACCCAGGGTTGAGTCCAACAGTTATTGTCAAGTTTTGAGCAAAGATCTTACACAATGTGTAACACTCAACCAGGGCCGTAGCCAGACTTTAAAAAATACTGAGGTCAACCCCTCATTATCCCCCAGGACATCAGTTACAATTAAGACTAAAACTTAATGAAAATGGAAGCATTTAGTTAAAACATAAGTGACTTGAATGTTTATATGACATGTATTTGTGGGTGTGTAAATCCATAGGGATCAGCATCATCTGAAGCAACAGAGGACTCAGGGCACAACCATGATGACTGACTAAAATGACATGAATTAGTTTCTATGAATGTTGATTGTTCACGCTGCACAAACTCATTCAAAACACAAGATTTTAGCATAGATTTTACCTTTTCATCAAATACCAGTGAGGTTTTGTAGTTTTGGAGCTGGACCAGCACTAGTGTGGTCCAGATTAAAAAAAAAAGTGCTGAAGTCACCCTTTATTGAGGTTTCACAAATTAGATTAAGGTTTCACAGATCACACACTTGGTTTTAAATGTTCTGCAATCAGTGCAGAATAATCTGGTCCAGGTTGAAGTGTCTAGGTGTTATAGTTTTCTTTAGCCAGAGTAGATTAAAGATGCTGAAGGTCGTGACAAATTAGGTGGAATCGCCCTTTAGCCATTTTCCAAATTGGAAGCTGCAATCGGGAACCAACTTCAGCTTTATGGAATTTATGGAATCTTCTGGTCTTTATTTTAGCAGTAAGGTATGCAAAGCTGCAGTCTTCTTTGTAGACATTGAGTTTGGCTGCAGCTGCACACAGTTGCAGCGCCTCCTACAGTAAATTGGTGGAGCTACGAAGAGAACCACGCCGTTCAAAAGCCTTGTTTTGATTCATTTTTTTATTATATACAAAGCAGAAAAATAATGAGGTCCGAACCTCGGTGTCCTCAATGGTAGCTACGGCCCTGCACTCAATTCATGTTTTGAGGATGACTCTCAGCTTCTGTCACACTGAAATTTAGCTAAAAATCTGTAAAATCCATTTAGCAGGTTAGGCATTTTTGTGGTTCACGCCATCAATTAGCTATGGTGGCCATCTTGATTTGAGTTGACTCCAAATGTTAATCAGTTGTAGATGTACGTCCAATGACTACTTTCTGGCAGTTTCATTAAAGTCTGTCCAGTCCAAGATGAGATATTCTGCTAACAGACAAACATATTTGACTCTAATAATTAATGGCAATGTTTTAAAAACTGTTTTTGAATAATCAAGTAGCACTCAGAGTATAAATTGAGGGTAACTCGCTATAGCTGCAAAATTAGCTGTGGCTGTCATCTTAAATCAGGTTAGTTCATTGTCTAATTATTAATTTCCTGTAGTTCATGAAATATTTTGTTAACACAACTAACAAATTAACACTCGCATAGACAAGCAGAGCAAAACGTTATCGCCCAGTGCTGAAGGCAAGAAGACAAAAAAATATATATTCTTATTTCAGAAATACCAGCCATGAGATAAAATAAATTTGTTTTTGGTTTTACCAAGGTGGGTCTGTGGAAAACCCTTGGCTTCTAGTTGCCCATTCCCATCACACAATCAATGCAGTCTTTTCAGCTATTTTCCTTCTTTTTCAAAGTGGTGACAGGAAAAAAAATGTCTTGAACAAATTGCTACCAGAGTAAAAAAATTGTACTCAAGGGAATTAAATGCCACTATCATTGTCTTGTCCAAAAGGGCACCTCACTTGATTTTTATTAGCTTGCAATAGAAAAGAATTACAACATAAATCAGTTCCAGGCTTGAGGTACTCAAACTGTTTAAAACACGGGATAGTTGAGCCAAGAATGAGTAAAAATTTATAAATCTCCTACTCACTTCTGACAATTCACATGATGGCTAGAAATAAAGAAGCTCAAGCATCAAAAATAGAATTGTATGATTCCATTGTATAATATGCTTTAATTAAAGTTGGATTTTACATCGCACAGGCATCCATTACCTGTGTGAATGCTGAGTCACACTATTGCTTTCCTATTTGTAATATCCTCCATAAGTTTTTTATAATTAAACTTCTCCATACATTGTGCTGTTTCGCTGTTTCAAATATTCATATATCAAAATGTTCAACTCTAGCAGGAAAACAGAACTGTGACTTTCAGTATTTATAACTTTCATAATGAAAGTATTTAACTTTATTCACAAAAAATTCTATTAAGTACATTAAAAACATTCTCTGAAATCTACTTAAACATACTTGATCCTTTTTTTCTTCTTGCACTACATTTAAGTTTTGCTGATGATAGCTTTTAGCTTTGGTTTGGCGAATTTTAGATTTTAGCTACTGTTATGCTCATTAGAGCTTTTAGCTTCTGCTTTCTTTGTTTGAGCCTTCAGCTATGACTTTGCTAATTTTACTTTTTGCTACTGTTGTGCTGGGTTCAACTTATAGCTGCTGTTTTGCTTTCCGTAGGTTTTAGCTACAGTTTTGCAAATTTTAGCTATGGTTCCACAAACTTTAAGCTTTTGCTATTATTTAGCATATTTTAGAAACTGTTCTGCTTGGTCTGTTGTGATAAACGATAAATCAATTAATCGTACAATAAATAAATTGAGGTCGGTAATTTTCATTTATCAGTGTTATCATTCCTTTGTGTCTCTCTTTCTACTTAAGACACTGGATGACAAAAGGCTCCGGTGCTCTTCAATGACCCCTCCCTTTCTCTTAGCGCCAGGGAGCGTGGCCTATCGAGTCAGGTAGCCAGCTGAGGCGCCTCGGCTTGCACCTCCGCAGCATTAGACAGTCCCTCCAGGATTACGCGGGCATTTTTTGTGATTGTTGCGGGCTAAAATGCCTGATTTCACGGGGCATTTTCCTAAAAGTTGCAATGAATAAAAAAACATAACTTTTAATGTATAAACCAAAAATACTTACTAGTTTTGTAAGATAATTACCAACAAACATTGACATTCTCAAAAGGTGCTTTATTTGAGAACTTTGATAGCTTATAAACTGACATTCATGACCATTTCTGGATTGTCCCTCGTCTGCAGCTCTCCTCAGACACAAAGTGTTTGTCGATGCGTTTATGTTCAATGATTACACTGTAGGACGTGCAAAACAGCTTCCCCCCACTCTCGTGCAGCTGGGTAGGAAACTGGTTTGCGACAGCAGTGAAGTTAGTTTAAGTTGGATATTGGATATTCGCGCTCCGTGGGGTTGGCGGCGTCTAGCTCACGGCTGACCTGAAACAGGAGCGCTAATGTCAGCCAGCCGTTCTCTGCCGGCCCCTGCTCTCACACGCGGTGGTTAACTTAGGGACAGCTGGCTGACATCAGCGTTCCTGTTTTGGGTCAGCCGTGAGCTAGTCGCCGGTAACTCTGCGGCGCGCGAATATCCAACATCCAACTTAAAACTAACTTCACTGTGGTGTTTTGCGCGGTCTTTTGCTGAAATCTTTGTGGGCAAAAGTGAAGCGTTAGCGCACAGTTTCGCTTTGGTCGCTGCTCCTGCATGCTCCCGGCATTTTGATGTTAACAGGATGTGGCGTCAAATATCTTCTTTGTGAGTTATTTGAGGTTATTTTGTATTCCACACTACACAAACCCATAAAGAAGAGACTAGACCGCAGAATCACTTTAGAAACAATAAATATTGGGTTAAAGTTGCGGGAAAGTTGCAGTGTTTTGGACAAAGTTGCAAAATAGTTGCGATTTTGCGGGGTTTGCTTGATTTTGCGTTGATAGTTGCGATCGCAACATTGCAAAATCCTGGAGGGTCTGATTGGAGCCCAAGAGGAGTTAGCAAGCTAAATAAATGCTGTTTGAAATTAGGGGGAAAAAACTAAATGGAATTGGTTTCAAGGCTGAAGTAACAGCAGCGGTGTGGGAGCACTTCGGATTCAAACCAAATGACCGAAACGAACTGCTGAACCTTTGCGAGCAGGTATGTTGCATTTGTGCTTTTGTCACAGTGTGCTTTTGTTTGTTTGCACTTTTTGTTTATAAAACTGACAGTTTTGTCCGTCTTCTCCAAATAAAACTAATGATTATGACTTAATAATACGTACTGTTTTGGTTGAATGTAGGTTTTATTTCGGGGTTTTTTTTGTATTTAGTTTTTATTCAAGTGAGTTTTTTGTTAACAGAGGCTGAGAGTACAGTTTACTTTTGTTTTTTGTTTGTTTTGTTTATTTTCTGTTCCAGTTCCATTGTTAAGTGTTCTTTTGAAATTAAAGTTTGTTAATCTTTGAGAGGATGTACTTGCACTATTATGTTATTATCATTACATTAGTTTAAAACGACCTCCAAACGATATTATAGTTTATCGCAATAATTTCTGAGACAATTAATCGTCCAGCAAAATTTATTATCGTGACAAGCCTATGTTCTGCACGTTTCTGCTCATTTTAGCCTGTTTGGCCTTTTGTTCTGCTTGTTTTAATTTCAGCAGCACTCAAAATGCACATCACATTTTGCAGAAATGTAGTTTTTCTGAAGTTTTTTTTTTATCCATTTGAATAACACTTTAAGAAAAATAGACTAATCAGTAACTAGGTGCTAAATAACATACAAACTAGAGTAACTTAGTTATAGTAACTTCAATAGAGGGAATCGATGTGGATTACTAAGTGTTAAACTTCTAATGTATTAACTTTTCAACAAAGCCAGCAAAGTTACAAAAGGCTAATTGATTCTTGTTTGCCCTTATTAACCTTTGTAGTTAGGGTTTTTTTGTTTCTTAGAAGTAGGTCATATAGTTATGAAGGCAGAAAACCTATTTTTATTGTATTCCTGCTGTCAGGTTGGAAGGAGAGAGCGGTGAACCCAATTCAGACTCAACTTGGTTCCAGAAAAAAAAAACAATTTATTTTAAAATAAAAGAACAAAAACAAAAGGCTGACGAGGCAGCAAAACCAAACAATAACAAAGTCCAACACGTAGCAAAAATGATAAGACGAGGCAAGACAGCGTACGTAAGCGACAACAGGTCAGAATCAGCAGACCAGCGAGTAAGTGGAGGAGATGACCCGGTTTTAAAAACAGAGGGTAATTGGGTAAAGTGGGCACAGGTGAGTGATTACAACTTGGATCAGGTGAAGATGGGCGTGGCAGGAAAACAAGAGATAAACTGAGGAGAAGCAAATGATGAAAGGAATGCAAAGACAAGGAACAAAAACTGAACGAAGATGAGACCCAGTGTAAAGACAACCAAACAGCAAAACTCAAGAAACAATAAACCCAAACTTAAGCATGAAAATTAATTAATCTAATTTGTATGTTCATAAGAACTTACTTAGTGGTTAGTTTGTGTTCCTTAAACTGAAGTGTTACCATTATTGGTTTGGTTGTGTTTCAGATAAAGCAAAAGCTTGGGAGTCAGCAAAGCAGCTGTACTGGACAATCTAGTCAATGCCACTGTTTGTTGAACAGTGTTAATTTTCAAAATGGCACTGTAGCTCCGCTGCAGAATTTATTGGCAGGCTTGTCAGCTGGTGTTAAAAGGCTGCCTGATTGTTCCCTGTCCATTCTGTGTCTCAATCTGACCATCGCCCGTGGATCGGCAGGAGGCTACAGGTTTACTGCCAAGGCTCTCCTAACAGTGATGACACTCAGCCTGTGTCTTTTATCACAGTGATGGATGTGATAAAAGGTTTTGTAAGTGAGCATGTGTTTTCCCTGTTCTGCTTTAGCACACAGGCCCTGCATGCATTTTATCATTTCATTTTGATGTATTTCATTATCAATTTAAATTGCTAACAGATTTCAGAGATTCAAGTATTGAAAAAGGTTTATTGTCATTTTAGCTCACACAGTGAAGTTCAGTTTGGTATCTCAGGGGGGAAGCAGTAGACACAAAGCTTAAACAAAACAACTAGACAACTTATTCTAAAACAGCAAACAGGAACAAGTTAAAATAAGTGGGCATTAAAAATGCAGTTAAGGTAGCAGCAGTAGTTATATTGCACCTATTAAGCAGGTTGTCCACATTGCACAGATTAGTGGCTGCAGTGGCAAACTGTGACTATTAGAGCCTTCAGTTTAACTAAAATATGCGGCCATGGGATCTGTGCATCTGATTACTTAAAAAAATTTTTGCTTTTACAGAAGTTTTTGTGGCAACACATGCACAGGGTGTAACGACTTAACACTGCTGAAGCCCTTAAAAGAGAGAGACAAAGAGCAGTAGAGAATACCTTGCAACTTCAGGTCAATTTGACCTGAAGGCCATTGGAGGGTAAAAAGTGTGACTTTAATATTTTAGAGCATTTTTAAAAATTGACAGTAACCCACAGAACTTTTATTTATTTTTTTTTAAATTTTCATTATGTAATCAAAATTAACATAAGATTGTACAATTGAAAAAAGCCATTGCAAACTTAAACTGGATATTCAATCTTCAATTTTCTTTATTTAGAACAACCACTATTTTAGTGTGGATCATTGAATTTACAGGTTGTACTTAAATGCACCACAAACTCTTTATGTGTTTCTATAAAAAAAACTAGAGAATATTTTTTCAAGTGCAGATGGCATGACAATGGGAATAAAATGAAACTGGACACCAAAATAGGTAAACACACAAACACTTTAACATCCTTCTCTCTCTCTCTCTCTCTTTTTTTTTCATTTTTTTTTTAAAGGGTCATAATGTAAACAAGCCAAAAATTAACACGTTTTTAGGCAGCAACTACAAAAGACAAAAGTAAAATAACACAACATAATAAATAACTTACCTTAGGCTACTTGAAAATAAAGTTCATCCATTGGTCTCTTTTGTAAAATAAAAAATCATATTGTCAAAGTGTTAGTACTTAAATTTAAGCAGCAAGAAAAGCGTGAAAGCCCCCAGTCTCTTCGGGAGTCTCTTTTGTCTCCTCAGCATCTTCATGTTTCAGTGCAAGAAAGAGCGCTCTATGGATGATATGGATACAGTGATGGTCAGCATAAAGCAGTGATGAGCATTGAAGTTTTTTTTCTCTATGTTGGAAACATGTGTGGGTCCACAAAGAAAATGACCAGGAGTTTATCCTATTCTTTAAAACTCCTCCATGTTGAATGAAGATGTTGTCCAGAATCTTAGTGCAGCTGGTATGTTGTGCACACAGTTCTGTGCCTGCAAGGTGGTCCAACTTTATGCACAGCATCCTCATAAATGGAATGAAACTGACCATTTTTCTCTATATAGTGGTAAACAAAACTGCACAGCAAGTTCCTTATTTAGCAGAATGCAGAAACACAGTTGATGTGGCAAGCAGATGATGTGGAATTTTTCTCTACTAAATCTCAGATAAGAATAATCTAGACACATTATCTGCAAGTAAAGACCCTTTATTATCTGGTACCAGAGGGAGAGAGAGAGAGTCACACTCAAAGCACAAGCTTTCTGTCCAACTACCTCTCTGGCACAGGAAAAAGTTGCACGTTCAGTTTTGAATGAATCACTACCGTTAGTTCTCCTTTATCCAACATAAAATTGTTTCAAGACATGCTGTGGTCAATGGCTCATTTTGCCTTGCTGATGGTTTGGTTACACAGTGACAGGTTTAGATAGGCAAACTGCCAGTGGTCACTCTCTTTTACTCTTGCATGGGTCACAGCTATACACACACAGCAAATAACCTTAATAATAGACAAATAAAATAAAGCAGCCACACAGAAAGTAGAAATCAAAGCTTGCCAGAAGTGTTATGTGTCCATCGGCAGTTTTCTCTAAAGTTACTAAGATGATCCGCAACAATAGCTCTAGGACAGGGGTGTCCAATCCTGGTCCTCGAGGGCCACTATCCTTCATGTTTTACTTGTTTCCCTGCTCCAACACACCTGATTCAGTGGTTAAATTACCTCTTCTTGTTCTGCAGAAGCCTGTTAATCACCCATTGATTCAAATCAGGTGTGTTGGAGCAGAGGAACAAGTAAAACATGCAGGATGGTGACCCTCCAGGACCAGGATGGGACACCCCTGCTCTAGGAGCTTCTCTCACTACTCAAAGACAAAGAAAATCAAACAGGATAAAATGTTCCACCATGTCAAGGCATCTCTCAGGAGTCCTCCCTGGAATCTTTTCCCTTGTCATGTTGTGCATCTTTCCCAGAAACACAACAATGATAATACGATGTTTAGAATCTATCTGTTCCTCTGACCTTATTATTAACCAGATTTGAGTGCTCATTTAGCTAAAGGTTCAGTCTGATGTCCCCAAAAGTTTCTAATTTCACTGTAGCTTGCAGAGATGTGCCTCGGGACTTTGGTACTGATAAGATGACTTCATCAGATTAACAAATCCAGCAATATGTCTTTGATTTGTCCATACAGAAACAAAGCAAGCAACCCCAACAATGCAATTTATTTGCTGGGGTCTTTCACAAGTAGACAAACAACTCATCCATGAGTAATTTTCATAAATTTCCCTTTTAAAACCTTTTATTTTCAGTATTTTTTTTAGAACATAATCTTGTTCTCTTATGAAATCTTGTTCTCTTATCTGGTTAGCTTGCTGACAAGCTAACCAGATAGTTCATGTCTGCCATAAGTGCTTGGAAACAAAAAACTAACAATATCATTGGCACTGCCTGATGGGCCTTCCTGAAGGCCTATTCAAAGTTTTTTTGGTGTCACTCATTCTACATCAAAATGTGATTGGTTAATTTCCCTGGTGGGTATTAGACAAACTCATTCTGCAGAGCTCTTGAATTAACTATGCATTGACACTGAAGCACTAACCAGTGAGAAAGCTCCTTCAAACATGTTTCCGCCTGGATTTTCATGAATTAAAAGCAGTTTCTAGTATATTTACAAAGCAGTTTACAGTAAAAAAGAGAAGTTTGCGAAAAAATTACAGTGAAACTATATATTTTATATAAAGAATTAAAAATTTAAATGTAACATTTCATATGTGTTTGACTTATTTGGCCTTCTCTGAGGACCTAGAAGGCCCTGTGTTTCTTTCTGAGTGGCTGAGAATGTGTGCATTAATCTTTGTTCGGGAGGGAGGGGTGTTGGAGGCTACAAGCTGTAGGAAAGAAAATGTTCCTCATCCTCTTTTTATGCATTTTCAGAACCCTGTACATTTTCTATAATAGAAGGGGAACAAACAGAATGTCCTGGTTGAGTTTGGTCCACACGGATCAACTTCGTCTTTCTCTGCAGGCAGTTGGTACAGACATAGTCCAAGGTAGGAAGTGGAACTCCTATAATCCTCTGGGCAGTTTTAACCACCCAGGGCGGGTCTCTTCTGTTTTCCTGATACTACACCGTGCAGCTCTGGCAGAAGATACTCTCGACTGTGCTCCGGTAGAAGTTTATGAGCAGTTCTGAGGATAGGTCTGCATGTTTTATTTTCCTCAGGAAGAAGAGCCTCTGCTAGGCTCTCTTCACCAGGCTGGAGGAGTTCAAAATCCAGGTGAGGTCCTCAGCTATATAAGTTCCCAGGAATTTAATGAAGCTCACTTCTTCCGCCTGTAAAATGGACTGTACTTATATAGGGCCTTTCTAGCCAATCAGGCCACTCAAAGCACTTCACAGCACAATCTGCCCTCATTTACCCATCCACACACACATTCATACAGCACTGTACTGAATCTCTACAAAGCTAACCTGAATAAATCATTCTATAGAGTCTAATCCAGGGGTAGGCAACCCTGGTTCTGTTGAGTCAAACACGCCAGTGGTTAAATGACCTCTTCATGTTCTGCAGAAGCCTGTTAATGACACACTGATTCAAATCAGGTGTGTTGGAGCAGGGAAACAAGTAAAACATGCAGGATAGTGGCTCTCCAGGACCAGGGTTTCCTACCCCTGGTCTAATCAGTGCTTTAAACTCTATTCATACCCCAATTGGGCACACATTGGAGGCAGTGAGGGGTTCAGTGTTTTGCCTAAAGACACTTTAACCTGTGACTGCTGCCGCAAATCAAAACTCCAATTATCTCATTGCAGGACGACTGCTTTAACTACTGAGTCACAGCCACCCCAAACAGGCCTGTGGATAATCTGAATCTCCTGAGACCATCTTCTTTGTTTTTGTATCATTTTGGACCAGGCTGTTTTCCAAGCACCACTCAGCCAGATTGGACCTCCTGCCTATAGTACTATAGATCTTGTTGTCACTGAGGTGTCCAACTACAGTGGTATCATCAGCAAACTTATTTATTGTGTTGGAGGGGTGGATGGGGTCCAGTCCTGGGTGAAGAGTGTAAAAAAGGGCAGAGCTAAGCACACAACACACATGAACAGAAAGTGGTGAAGAATCTAGTGGTGATGTCCAAGAAATGCTATTCATCAAACAAGGGTGATGAGTTTGTGTTTTAGTTTCTGGGAGTTTACGGTACTAGGGTGAAGCTGAAGTCTATAAAGAGCATCCTGACATACAAGTTTGGTTGCTCCAGGTGAAATAGGGCTGTGGAAATATTTGTGTTAATATTAACCTTTATTTAACCAGTCAAATCCCATTTAGATCACAGATTTATTTTTCATGGGAGGCCTGGGCCTGAAAGCTGCCTTAAGGCTTAGTTATAGTTCAACTTCAGAGTGTTGTGCAGGACTCCACTGACTGTGCGCACATCTGAGCAAGCGGTGTAGGTGTTTACTTGGCGCTTATGTTGGTGCAGTATTCTCCAAAAAGACAGGTAGCGGTACAATACATAACCAGTAGAAATGTAGTAAAAAAGAGAACAAACGGTTGACGTCACACACTAAAAATGGCTGTGCGCAATAATACCCATATTCATATTCAACTGCTGTGTTTATGGCTGTGTTACAGTATCACTGTGATACAGAGAGGATGTTTAGACTGAAAGCATTCAGTTTGATTTTCAATAATTTCTTTGCTTCAGATGTAATGCTGAGTACATACATGACATTATAAAAAGCTGTATTGTATTCTTACCATAATAGACAATAATGACTCATTCATGGTATGCTCACTAGCAATAAAATAATCCACTGAGGGCTACAGTGGATCATTTTATTGGTTGTGATTCCCTCATCAAAGGACCAATATTTTTTCCCTCTGTGGTCTATAAACACTCCTCTTTACCGATTCAAGCAATCTCTTTCCATGCGTTTTGAGTCATTTTATGATCTTTGTGATCTCTCATAGAGGGATCATATAAATGTCTATAGAGGCAAACCTGCTCCACGACAACAACTTCAGAATTATTCATTTTGAATAGACCACGGCATGTGCTGTCCGGGCCAAGTTCCAAAACTTGGGAGGTGCACAATCACACACCATGACACTGCGCAGGGATTACACGATTGCGTCACTGTTGGCACGCACACTCTCACGCAATGTTCAATGCATCAAGTATAAACCTAGCTTACACATGCATGTTTTTGGATTGTGGAAGGAAACTGGAGTACCCAGAGAAAACCCACACAAACACAAGGAGAACAGAGAGAACCTCAGGCCAAACCCAGGGCTTCAATCCAGGACCTTTTAAAATAAAATCTTCCATAGATAAATCTATTTGCCCAAAAGGCAAACTGATGGTTGTCCAGTTGTGCTGGGATGGTGTTCTTGATCAACCACACTTCATCACAGAAGTGAGGGTAATTGGTTGGTAGTCATTAAGGAAGGTTGATGTCAGATTTTGGGGGCACAGGAGCAATGGTGCTGGTTTTGTGGCAAGTAGGGACTACAGCTCATTGTACAAAGAGCTTGAGGTAGCAATACATAATACAGTAATACAGCCTCTTTGTTAGGGCTTTATTTCCTCTCCAGATGCTTGATAGTTGTTGATCTCAAAGTATCCCTCAGTGCACCTTGTAATTTAAATGCCCAGATGTACAAAATGAGTTCTTTAACACTGTTTGTTCATATTAACTTTTTAATTTAATTTTAGCCATGTAAACCTGGTAAATTGTTTCTTTAGTCAGATAGTGACATGATTACAAGCAAAGAATGAAAACATTCATGTTATACATATAATCAAATGTACTAAAAATCAGTTATTTCCACACACAGAAGTGTGAAATGAGGACCATTCGTCATTATTTGGATTTGTTTCTGGCTACTTGACTAATGAAAGTTCAATCCTCACCCTGATTTTATGCCTAAAGGCCTTTTCAGACTCAGGATGTGTAACATTAATGGCTTCATCAATCTGTTAAATTTATGGAGTTCCGTCATTCAGACACACAGCCACTTTTCTGTTGCAAGCTCTAATGGCTTCTTTCATACTCATGATTCTGTTGAGGAGAGCAACAGTACTTGTGTAAAATTTACCTTTCACTCAGTGTTGAACAACACATTAACTAAAGAATAAAAAGTCCTTAAAGAATCAAAACTTCCTTATCAAGTGTCATTTTTCCACACAGTTAACAAGATGTTATGATAAAAACATTAATAACATCACTAAAAGTTTCAGAAAAATTTTAGGAACCAAACAATAAAGGCAGTTATGAATTGGAAAAATTACAATACATTTAAATATACAAACTACAGCACTGGATGTCATTCATTCCTAAATCCCTGTAGAGTAATAGAACATGGGATGTTAGATAAATGCTTACTTAACCTTATCCTTTCTTCTGATCATGCTCATGTAAAATTGATAATGGGTGCAACTTCCGGTAATATAGCAGAAGTAGCAGTAAAGTGGCTAATAGTCAATTGCTTGAAAAATATGTGCATACATTTAAGTTGAGAACCAACCTTTCCTCAAAGGTAGGGATGAAGACCAAGATATATTCCCATTTGTTGAACAGAATATATCAGTAAACTCAACAGGGCCCATTTCCTCATCACTTGACTGTTTTTGTCTCTTGGTCTGAATCATATTCTGTTGTCTTCAATTTCTGACTTTTTTCCACTACAGCATCTTTCATGTCAGGTTCCTGGCATTTCTTCTTGTCACCAGTGTCAGGATTCAAGACATGATCATGGGCAAGATATGATTGTAAGCAAAGGTTTAACAAACTTGTTTTAAACCAGAAATGCAAGAAGAGTTCTATATGTGATTGAAATATTGTTGTGAGAATGCCAAAAGTTGTGGTTCTTGTGAGGAAATAATCTGTAAGGGAAAGATTACCAGCCTAAGGGTTGTCAAAGAAACTAAAAATGGCAAACAGGTGTGTGGGTGTGTCTACTAAAAGCAAATGCAGCTTAGGTGTGGAAAAGAAATTAGCTTTATCTAATGTCTTACACAACAATTTATATTCAGTAATATTTGTCCAGGAATGCCAAGGGTGCGATAAAGTTGATTAAAACACACAAAATTAAATGAAAATGATCAAAATTTATATAGTCTGTTTAGGTGACTGCAGCTGGGCAGGGCTTCACATCAAAAAGATTGCAGGTTTGCCTCCCACCCAGGGCCTTCTGCATGCCCAGCATGAAGAAGCACCCCTTTTTATGACCTCTGACTTACAGTCATCTTTCAGCAACTTTTTTCTGAAAAGTTCATTTTGATCTGAGTGAATCTTAATTGTTTTGGGACATGTGTGGGCACCTGTAGGCGTCTAATCAGTTATTCAGTTTCTTTCCTAAGGCTTGTAAAGAAAAACATGATTCGCTGTTTTGTTTGTATTGTATTTGTATGCAAATATTCAATATGAAAATTTATTAAGTGTTAAAGTGTTTTAACACTTATGCTCTTTCATTGTACAGGAGAACTGTACTTAGATATGGTTAAAAGCCTTAGCAGGTGATTGCTATTCAGTTCATTTTGCAGTCAGTTTGTTCTATTTTGTTTTGCGTTCATTGTGTGAAGACCTTCCCCTTGTTTTGTCATTTTTGTAATCTGAGGAAAACATGTTTTTGCTCAGTGTTTTAAGTCTAGCAGACAAAAGATAAAGAAAGAAAAAAACGTAAAGAGAAACCTAAGTTGAGAAATAACTTTCCATTACTGTTCAGAAAGAATTGCTCTATTTTGCACGTTGCCTGTTGCCTAACTCCTGCTCCACCAGCTGCCTTCTGCCAACCTTCTGCAAACTCCTCAGGTGACCTTGGACAGAATGCGCTGACCACTGACTCTCAACAAGCTCTAAGCCTTAACCTGCTTCCTTGTTGTGGTTCTGTTGAGGTCTGAGCAGCCTCCAAGTTTCCCAAATACAAAGTGTCGATTGGCCCCTCCAAAGCTTCTGATCTGGTGAAGCATCTATAACCCTGTATGATGAGAAAGATGAAAAAAGAAGTGATTTTTGGGTCTGGCTATTTCATTTTAACTACTAGAAAATTATAAATAACATCTATTTTCAATCTGATGTTTCATCAAACTAACCTGACAACCTGGCATTATTAATAACATCTCTTGACCAAATCCCAAAGTGAACTATTTACCAAAATAGTTTAATCTATCCCAAATTTTTGTGCGGATAAGAAACTGAAAACATCAATCCTAAACCTCAAACATTCTGTTCAAGGAATTCTTTTTGTTTAGATAAATTAAAAATCTCTGTTTCATCTTACTTAATAGTGATTACTCACAAATATTCCCTAAACTTTTACTGTTAGTCGTATTTTTGTTGTGTTGTCTTAATTGTTTATTGTTGATTATCTTTTCCTGATTTAGTTTTGTTTTTTAAGTAAAACCTTAAAGGGGACCTATTATGCTTCCTTGAACAAGTTAGGATAGGTCTGTGGGCTATACAAAACATGTTCATTACATTTAATACACAATTATTTTCAGATATTGAGATTTCACCTTATCTGTTCTGCCTGTTTTGAGCTCATTTCAGAATGAGCGGTTTCAGGGCTACGTCACTTTTATGCAAATTAGCTGCTGTTGGCCACACCACCCAACTCAGTGTCCCATCTTAAAACATAAAAACTCACTGAAGGATTAAACGCTGCGGATCTTACGCACATTTATATCATTATTTATTCAAACTGAGGATTCTAACTTTGGGACAGGGGCACTTAGTAGGTCTGAACCAACATTTATCAAGTGGAAGAGCAGCAATAAGTGAGTCCGAAACCCGACTGGTAGTGGGTTGGGATATCGGCAATATAGACACGTTCTATATTGCACCTGACAACAGAACATTTTCCTTTTCCAGCAGACATTGTTCAGTTGTAAAACCCTTAGATCTAACCTGATGATCTTCTTGTAAAGAAGTGGGTAGAGCTCCACTTGGGTTACTAGGTGAGAGGCAGGGCTCGGCTTGGGGTTGCTAGGTAACAAGGATTTTGATGCAACAATCCCAAGGTTTTTGAAACGGGTCGTTTTGCAGCTACCAGAAAACATTTACTTATTGCCAAAAAATGTCTGGGTGTTTTGGTGGTTTATTTGCGCTTGGACTGTTTCTAGAAGCGATAGATACCAAAATGGAAGTACAAAAAAATGCAAAAAAGGGAATTTTGCATAATAGGTCCCCTTTAAAGACAAAATTCTGTTTCCAGTTGTTGAGATCTCATAATAATAAGGGTGAAAAGAATAAATGTTTTAATGACTGAGTTCCTATAGGGTATAATCAAGCCACTTGGCAGATTTACCTGAAGCATTTATTATCACAGAACGAACATATACAACTAATTATTGGATTCAACCCCATTGGAGGTGGCTGCCAGCCAAGCAACCCTAGCAAACACAAAATAGCTATAACACAGTCAATTTCATAGATGTTGAGCTAAAACCTAGTATGGTAGTAGCTGAGTCATTCACAACACACACTCTAACCCAGTGGTTCCAAACCCTGGTCCTCGAGGAACACTAGCTTGAGTGTTTTTATTGTTTCTCTGCTCTTCAGCAGGTCTTCAAGTTCTGCAGAAGCCTGTTAATCACTTACTCATTCATATCATGTGTGTCAAAGCAGGGAAACAGCTAAAACATGCAGGATAGTGTTCCTCAAGGACCATGGTTGGGAATCACTGCACTGAGCGATACACTGCATGACATCTTTGTGTAAAACATTCACATGAAATATCAGGGTCAACAATGTCTGCTTGTTAGCAAAATATCCTAGGAACCACCTGTCACAACAAAACTTGATTCAAAGAGCCTCAAATCCCACCTAACCTAATTCCTAACTTGGTTACATTTTGTTAAAATTTAAATTTAATGTCTTTTAAGAGGTTATGAGAAATACTTTTATATAGCTGAAATCTGCTTTGAGCTCTGGCTACTTACCTGCATGTATGCATGTAAAGAGTCTTGTATTTACTCTGGGTTATACAATATAAGGAGCACAGGTCAGTTGTAATTCCTTGCGGGTACTTAAAGAATGAGATATTGATCGTGGCACAAACAACTTATTTTCCTGCTTTACGTAAATCACTTTGTTATTGACAACTCCCAGATCTGGATCTCTCCATCCTCTCATTGTACCTGCGTCCATTCTCCAGCAGAGCACTGGGGAACCCTGATTTCACATTAGCATCTGCTGTGTCTCCATTTATTAACAGTGGACACTTTCCAAAACCTAATAATATTGCCAGTTTCCCTCTATAGCATGCCTGGGGCTGCATAAGCCTAAGTGATTAGTTTTGCGGCAGCAAAAATCACCTGGAAGTAGATTGTCAGCAAAGAGAGCAGGAGGTCCAGCATGGGAAAGCTTTCATTCCTCTAGCTATTTAATTATGAGGGCAGCAGACCCCTGGGTGTATGGCTTCATTCTCCCACTACAGTGGCTCACTAACAAACTCTGTTGAGTGCCTTTGATTGATCTGAAGCCATCTGAGGTGGCCATGAAAAGACAAAGGCAGTGACAGAAGGAGGGCAGAGGAAAGGAGGGGTATAGGAGGACAGAAAGTGGGAGAGGTGGATTAGAGAAAAAAATAAAAGGTCTAGCATTCTTTGAAAACATGCATATCGTCCACTACCTTTCATGCCAGAATGTTAATATAAAATCATCTAAAGCTGTGAAAGAATGGAGTTATAGCCATTTTGTTCAAACTTTGTAAATTACATTATGCTAAATCTCATGCAATATTGTGAGATCTTACTAGATCTGTTAGCATGAGTTAGAGATGACTTCCAGCTACTACCACACCAGATATTACCTAAATAGCTGTAAAATTGACTGAATTGTAGAAATTTTGCCTCAGCTAAGGTTGATTAGCTGTGGTAGCCATATTGAATCAAGTTGACTCTAAAAGTTAATCAGTTGCAGCTGTATACCCATTAATTACTTTCTTAGAGTTGCATTAAAATTCATCCAGTGGTTCATTAGATATTTTGCTAAACAGACAGGGCTAATGCCAAAAGTTAATGCCAAAGTGTTTGGCTAAAATTACACGAAATGTAAAGTACTCAAAGTACCTGTTGGGAATGATGCTCAGCTACTATCGTTTCAAATTTTTTGCTAAATGTTTGGCTGAGTTATAGCCATTTTGTGTTTCCTAAAGTCTGTTGGATGTCGCAGCTATCTTGAATTAGGTTGATTCCAAAATTTAATCAGTTGCAGAGGTACATCCATTGATTACTTTCTGGGGGTTTCATTTAAATCTATGAGATAGTTCATGAGATATTTTGCTAACAATCAAACACAGATGACTACAATAGTTAATGGCAAAATTTGAAAAACAGATCTTGCGTCATTGGTTAGCATTTGGAGAATGGGTTTGGAACGACTCTCAGGTACTACCACACCAAATTGTAGTTCAGTATCTGTCTGAGGTTTTGCTTTACAGCCATTTTTGTGTTTGACAATATTGCTTAGCTGTGGTGGTCATCTTGAATTTGGTTGACTCCACAATTAAATCAGTTGTAGATGCACGTCCAATGATTACTTTCTGAGAGTTTCATTAAAATCCATCTGTTCGTTTATGAGATATGTTGTCAATGCTACAGCCAAACGGACACACACAGACATGGGTAAAACCTTTGGTGAAGGGTGATAAAGAGGTTGAAAGAAAGAGGAAGACAGAGCGGAATGTCTGCAGGGAGGTAGATGAAATGAAGGGAGAAGGGTGGGACAACATGGATGTATGGTTGGATGGATGAGAAGAGAAGCGAGATGGGGGTGTCTTTCCTGGCACAGCAGTTTCCTGCACAACTACACAAATACACACACTCAAGGGGATGCATTTACACACACATTCTGTTAAACAGTTGTTAGGACTTCCACAGCATCAGGGGAGCAAAGATATGGATATATTTGCATAAATGGGTTTTATACACTGAGCCAGTGGACAGTAGTGATGGCTAAAGTAGATAAGATGGAGCTTTCATTCTCTCCCTCTCTGTACCCTGTTACCACACACAAACTCTCAATTTATTGCTTACAAAATTTTTTCTACTTTTTTTTTTTTACTTGGGGCAGAAAAAATTCTCTTTTCCTACATTTTCTCTCTGGCTCCCTGCAAACATCCTCACCAAAACAAACACATTGATTCTGCATATTTGTTGTGCTGCTAACATCTTTGCCTCCCTGCACCTTCTTCTCTTATCTGCTTCCGTTAACTCCCAGTGTGAGAACTTTTTCAATTATGTCTGCCTCTGCCTCTGAGGGTTAGGGACGAAGGCACTGTTTTGGCAGAATAAAGAGTCTGCAGAGGAGAAAAAAAGAGGGTGAAGGGGGGCTGGGGATGGAAGGATTGGAAGAAAGAGGGGAGATAAGTTAAGGGAGAGATTCCGCAGTGACTTTGTTCCAACAAGTCATCTTTCATTTTTATGACTTCAATCAAGTGTCCTTGAAGCCTAAATACACTCCGATCATGCACTCTTATACTGGCTGGAAGGCTCAGATGACTTAAAATATAATACGTGCTGCCCACTGCGTGCACAGATTGCAATACCTGTCATTTAGAAGGAAACAACGTCCTGTCTCTGCTCCGCTCTGGCAAAGTTCCAAATAACGGTTGCTATTTACCTTTTTCTTCTCTTCATCATTGTCTGTGGTACATCACTTTTCATTCACCACCTTCACCTCTCTTTGTCTTCCAAACCCTGTATCTCTCCTGTAAATGGAAACGACAGCAGTTTGTCACACTCTGTCTGATATGGGACTCGAGTCAAAAAAAAGTACATATTTTTCTTTCTCTTTATATTTCTGTTTGTTTTTTTGTTTTTTTTTGTTGCTGTTTGTTTGTTTCCTCTGCAGGATGGTTTGTGAGTTTTAACACTGACCCCTAAGAAGAAAATAAAGTAGTTGTCCATGAGGTTTAAAACCCACCCAAAAGAAGGAAAGTCCTCTCCTGGCCCTGACAGTAATAGTTCAGATATTTTAAATTGGAGTTAAATGAAAGGGTAATGAACAATAATATCTTATCTGTTGTAGATAACTCCTTTAAATTTCAGCTTCAGTTCGGAGAAACAGAATTTATTTCTGACCAGGCTGACAATCTTAAAGCAGGTCTGAGCAGGACAAAAACAAAAAAAAACAACAGCAGTCTTAAAGATTTTTACAGTGGATCATATAAACTCTATTTTAGAATTTTTTTTTAATGTTACTATTAATTACATTGATGTTTTTCATTGTTATTTACATAGAATTCTTTAGTTATTTTCAAGCACAAATAAAAGAAGCAGCTAGCTGTAGCACTTTTAGTGCTGCATATGTCCCTTCAGACAGGATTATCATAGTTTTTCTGACTAAATAAATGTATCATGTTAAACTGATGGTAATGTAAAGATTAATAATACCGTGTTTGCCTGAAATGCTATAGATCTTTGGGGGATTGTAGTTGTTTTAAGACACAAGTAGGGGTGCAACCATTATACATGACTTTCTAAGTTTTTAATACAGCTGTGTAACCTTCAAACTTCGGGGGATCAAACTTATTTTCACGAGGGGCCATAATTAAAAACCTTATCGAGGGCCAACTTTTTTTTCAATTAAAATTCCTATTGGCATGTTTTTCAGATTTCTAATATTAAAATATTCATTTAGAAATATGTCATTAACATTTCTCAATATTTTTGTTTTTATCAGCCAAAACAAACAGATCTTACAGGATTTATATTTGGGAAACTCAGAAACCAGTACAGTCAGATTTTGTGTCACTTGTACCTCAACTCTTTTTGGCTCAACTTGAACAGATTAATGAAAGGTTCAAGCTTTATTTTCTCAGCTTTAAGATTGACATATCCCTTTGTAAACATGACATTAAGTCTGTTCAGTTTTAAATAAATGCACGACAAAGACTTTTCCTCACAACAGCACATAGGATAATTGGTAACACAACAAGGCCTGACTGAGGTGACCACGTGGTTTGAGTGCCTGACCAGTTTGTTTAAACTGCTGCCACACAAGCAATATAAAATGGTGGAGACATTTACTAGAGAAAGTCATGATGCACACTCCAAAACACACAAAGCCAAAAATTCAAATTCAAAGAAAAAATAAAAGAAAAAAGAAAAGAGTAAAAGAAAAATGCTGCTATTACACAAAATAGACAGAAGCAAAAGAAAATATGTTGACAAAACCAAAATCACAAACAAACCCCCAAAACACTAGCAAGTAAGAAAGAAAGCTGCAAACTTACTCCACAAAACAGAAGTGCACCAGACCACCAGGGGGATTCAGCAGTGTCTTCCTGCCGTTTGACCAAGTGCTGACAGTGAGATGTCGATCGGCTCACCTCCATGTGTCCCCTCCTCTGAAACATGGTGGTTCATTTAGTGACCATCAACAAATTATCAAATCAATAACATTTTAAAAATAAAAAAGTTAAATAACCTCAATGTCATGTCAATGTGTGACCAAGAATTAATGTTGAATCGTTTTACTACACTGGTCAAATAAGACACATTGAATTGTATCAGATTTTAAAGCATTTTATATTTTTTATTATTATTTTTATGAAAACAAGGTGATAAAAAATAATGTTGATTTTTTTCATTATACTGGACTAATAAGACACATCCACCTAATGAAACAATTCAAAATTAACTTTTCATCACCTGGTCCCAAGACATGGAAGCGATTGTGTCATGCTCGGTGGAGACAGAGACGAACCCAGAATGCAGACTCATTCTTAAAATGAAAAAAAATAATTTATTAAACTTAAGGTAGTAACCAAAAACAAAAGCTGACGTGGCAGCAACTCAAACATAACAAAAATCCAAGTCAGGGCATGGCACGATAACAAGGAAACATAGAAAGGCGAAGTAACAAACAATGAACCGACAGGGTGTGGGAGAAGTGACCGGGTTTTTAAAACACTGGAGGTGACAAGGTAAGTGGAAACAGGTGAGTGGGGATAATGACAGAAAGGTGGAGATGGGCGTGGCAAGGAAGGCAAAAGAGTGACAGGGGAGGAGTGAATACTGACAGCAACACAAACAGGAAAAACCAAACTGAAACAATAACTCAAAACAACAACAAGATAATAAAGATAACAAACTGAAAACACTAAAACCCAAATCCTCACAGATTGTGAAAAAACTCTTAGTTTTTCATAAAAAAATAAAGGTGGCCCTTAAGCCCCCCTGGTGGTCTGGTGTACTTTCGTTTTGTGGAGTAAGTTTGTAGTTTTTTTCCTACTTGCTGGTCTTATGTGGGTTTGATGGTGTATTTGTTTTTTGCAGCATATTTCGTTTTGCTTCTAACTATTTTGGGTGTACTTCTGCAGTTATTGTCAAGGTTTGCAAAGACCTACTTCAGATTTAAAAACTCTTTGAAACATTGGCTGAAAACTAACCAGAGGTGCACTCATATGTAGATTACTTTGTCTGTTTTGCTATGGCGTCATATTTTTATTACAATTTGTTGTGTAATGTGTTATATAGGTGATGTTTATATTATTCTCTGCTATTATTCTCTGAGGGATGTTTCCTGTTCTTACCCGCCTTAGGACAATGTACAAAAATTAGCTGTTGTGCTAGCTCCAGCATATTTACATTGACGCTTAATGCTGACATGGTGATTAATATGCATTGTACTAATTTAAATAAATAAATAAAATAAAATAAAATGTCTCACAATGTGTTGCGCTCAATGTTAAAAATGATTCTCAGCTACTACTACACAATATTTTTAGCTTAATATTTGTACAATTAGCTGATTTATAACCATTTTTTTGTTTTCTAAGGTCAGTTGTCTGTGGCAGCTATACTGAATTAAGTTGAGTTGAAAAGTTAATCAGTTGTAAAATTAAGTCTAATGATTATTTTCTGAAAGTTTCAGTAAAATCCATCTAGATAATGGCAAAGTTTTAAAGTCCACTCTTGTACAAAGAGTTAATGCTCAAAATGTAAGTTGGGGATTAGACTCTGCTACTACCACACAAAATTTTAACTCAATATATTTAAATTGTACAACTTTTTTTTTCCTTACCAGAACTGCATTATTGTGGCAGCCATCTTAAATACACAGTTCCCGCAAGTCTTGACCAGAAGAGGTATTTTCACAAACTAAATCTAGGTTTTTTACTTACTCTTGACCGATGTGTGAGGAAAAGATGCATACAGAATATCACTACTATCAGGACTAACCCGTATAAGATGAAAAACGAAGAAAAAATGTTGGACGATCCCAACAATTGTACTACAATTTTGTTAATTATTTTGTGTACATGAAGACGGTCTACACCATGAAGAAGCTATATGGCCAAAAAGCAATGAACTTGTACAATCAGTGTTTCAACAATTTTGTAAAGGATGTCAGAACCTTCTATGTTAATAACAAAGTTCTGGTGATTGGCAGAGTAAGTAGTAACAATGTCATACATGTCGACAGTGTGATTATGGATTATAATCAGGCCTAAAATGGTGCCAGCGCTTTACTTGTAACAGTTTTAATTGTTGTGCTGTTTGTTATATCACTGACAAAATCCTTTACCTTTTAATTTACTTCTTTAACTGTAATGTTAGCTTTGGGGTTTAGCAGATAGCATAGCTGCGTTATCTACAGTAGAGTCGTTCTAACTCATGAAACCTGTAATTCTAGCACATATACAATTTACTAATATTACTTAACAGAACTTTTTTTTTATTGTTACTTTTACCGGAATGAACGTGGTTCGAGGAGGTCCGGACGTCTTTGAAAGCTGATCCTTGTGGTTGATGGACTGTCCAGAAGTGTGATGTCACATGGGAAATATGTATTGAGTTGATTCCAAAAATTAGTCAGTTAACATGTTCACCCAATGAGTACTTTCTGAAAATGAATTGAAATTCGTTCTGTGAGCCATGAGATATTTTG
The DNA here is from genome assembly GCF_001649575.2 of Kryptolebias marmoratus. Lineage (NCBI taxonomy): Eukaryota > Metazoa > Chordata > Actinopteri > Cyprinodontiformes > Rivulidae > Kryptolebias > Kryptolebias marmoratus. Next base: position 2,945,780 of record NC_051439.1, read on the forward strand.
CTAACGGTACAGACAAACGAACAGACACAGGCAAAAATATTATTGCTCACCTTTGCCTTCAGGCAATAATCAATAAAAATAACCTACAGATATCTATACAAGCCTGTGTGTGTTTGAAAGTGAATGTGAGTGTGAAGGGGTGTGAGATAACCTCCTGATGAAGTAACCTTGCCCAGAGAAGTCTGGTTTCAGAAAGTCATCTGTCACCTTTGTTGCATTTCAGCATAGTTACAGAGTTATATGCGTGTGTAATTCCATCTGTCAGAGTCATCTTCTCTGGGATACACTCTGTATGTACAGGTGTGTGTTTTCTGCATGGGTCCATCCCTGAATGCCTGCTCCTTCAGGCCTTCAGATTTTTTTGTCCCACTTTCATCCTTCACTTTCTTATTAGGACCTGTCTTCCCACTCTTTGTTTTTTCCATCTCTCTCATGTACCTCTCTATTTCCTTATTTATTTCCCTGCCTCCGTTTGTTTCTCACCTCCTTTTCCCTGGTCTATCCATCTCCTCCTCTCTCCATTTTTACTTCGCGTCTTGTGCTTTTTTCTCCCTCTTATCACTTTCATTCCCACCATTTTCCTCCGACTCATTTCCCACCTGTATGGGATTGCTGTTCAGAGCCAGCGAGCCCAGAGCGTGTAATACCCTGACCAGAGTTATTTAGCTGCACAATGACAGGTAGGGAAATGAAATCACCACTTCGCTGTGTGTGTTTTTCGTTTCGTTCCCCTTTACTGTTTCTCCTTCCCATTTATGAGACCCCGCTGCAGGGCTATTTTTAGTGAGTTGCCACCTTCTCACTGGCTTGTAAAACCCATCTGCCAGACATTCACTTAGGCTGAAATTCTCTGTCATGACTGTTGAATAATATTGTTATTCTCTCATGGCATGAAAGAACACCCCCCCCCAAAAAAAACCAAAAACAAAACACAACCATCTATCATGCATGGTCTGTTATTTCTATAATTGCTTTAGAGAAATATTTGAGACTCTGTAACATATAAAAAATTAAAATGACTTTATTGCATGATGATAAATTGATCAGATTTATTTATTTTTGGTCATTTATACCCACCACAGAAAGTTAAAGGTAGATAGTTATGTTTTTGCTCATGTCTGTGTGTGTGTGTGTACCTGTTAGCAAAATATCTCATGACCCTCTGGTCAGACTTTTAATGTAGCTTCAAAAAAATCATTGGATGTACAGTATGTCGATAAGTGATTAGGTTTTGGAGTCTAATGAATTTGCAGTGGTTGCCTCAGTAAACATATATAAAGACATTAAAATGAATGATACTCAGTCAAAATTACAGATATTGACCAAGGTTTTAGTGTCTTTGTAGCTGGGACTATTCTTCATCTCACATTCTGATCACAAAAAAAATTGCACAGGAACTTTGTCCAAAAGTATTCTATGTACTATTTGGGCTCAGTTCTGTATTTCTACTAGTATAATATATCATGAAACACTGGATGGAATTTAATAAAATTTTTAGGAAATAATCACTGAATGTATCAATGCAACTGATTAACTTTTGGAGCCAACTCAAATCAAAATGGCGGCCACAGTTGACTGACCTTGGAAAACACAAAAATGGCTGCAATTCAGTTAATCTTGGAGATTGTGCCAAGATTCTGCGGTCGCTTAGTGGTCAGTGTTGCAGTCTTGTAATCTTAAGGTTGCAGGTTTGAACCCTAGTTGCGGCAAGAGTTGCAGGCATCTGGCATAAGACACTTGCCAAATCATTTGTGTGAGTTTACTCTCTGTGGTAACCCCGGAAGAAGTGAGCAGCCGAAAGAACTTACTATTCCATTTGGTTATATCTCTAATATATTCAAAACACATGATCCAAGTGCTACTCATTTCAGAATATCTTTGTTTAAAGCATTAACTGTTGCATTTTGTATTTTTCACTTACAGCTATGTTGTGGGAGAGTGATAACGTAGTGATAAATAGGTTAAAGTTATTGGTTTTAAAGTATGATCTTAAAAGAAACATTTTGGTATTTTTAGCAAAGGCCACATTTTCCCTTAAATTATTGATGAACTCAAAAATCATTGCAGTATGTATCACGTTTGCGCACTGCAACTAAATGTATGACTTTAACAGGTTCTCTCATATTTCAAGACTGTCTACAGCATGCCTCTCTCCTTTTTTATATTTATTATTTTATTTATTTTTTGTTTGCATAAACAAATCACAGACTAAAATATGTCTTTTAATAAATCTTTTTGATAAATTTGATGAAGGAAAAGTCTGTGTCTGGAGTATGTGTTGAGGACCCTCAGCTACTGTCACATCAAATTTTAGCTCCCTATCTCTAAAATTGACTGAGTTGTATCCATGTATGTCATTACTAATGTCAATTAGTTATGGGGACAATATTGAATAAGGTTGATTCCAAAAGTTAATTACTTCTAAATGTCCATGCAATGATTACTTTCTGAGAGTTTTATTAAAATCCATCCAGTGGTTCACTGGATATTTTGCAAATGAACATACGCACACAGAGACATGGTCAAAAGCATTATCACCCTATCGCTTTTGGTGGCAGGTGATAATTACTTTAAATTCTGTTTAACTTCTGGATCTGAAGGGCTGTCTGTTGAAATGGTTTGTAATCATAAGGTTTTGTATTTGGAATGTAAAACAGGAGCAAGTTTTCATTCTGTTGACATATTATTAGTGGATTAAAAAGACAATATGTAACAATGTCTGGCAATCATTGCTAAAATTATCTGTGATATCCCTGCTGTGTTTTTGTGCAGCAGGTTGCTCTTCCTTTGTTTATGCGCATGAGGCACAATTACCACCAGCTGTCTGGAGACAGTAAATATTTTATGTTAACAGCTCTCTTTAGCGGGCACAAAAACCATGCAATCCATCAGAGAATCAGGCCCTCAGATTTTAGTGTCCAGCATAGTTGTAGTTCAGTTTGGCATGTTTCAATAAAATGATCACCAAATGGCAGGCCATTGTAAGGGGTGGGTGTTGGGGAACACCCACAGTTCACTAAAGAATGAAAACAATGTGAAAAAGAAAAAGGAAATGGTATTATATTTAAAAGATTTTGCATGTATTTGTTGTTTAAGCTACTCCCAACCATCAGAGATAATAAAAAACAGGCCAATTTAATCAGTTAATCAGTTTTGTAATGTTTTAATTTATCCATTTATGTGAGGGTTAAACTGAGTCCTCTGAGATTTTATCAGTCTGACAGCTTATTTATAATGAACAGAACGCAATCTGATGCAGAACCTCACACTTACTCACCCAACCCCCTGATGTGAACCCGAGTGGTGTTTTGTTATTTGACTTCTGTGCTCATCATGGATTGCCCACAATGAACACCATGCTCAGGCATAAGGGGTGTTCATATGTGCTCTTGGCAACAGGACACCTTAGGCCGCAGTTATTAACTTTGTTGTCGTTTCATTTGATCTGCGGCCACATGTCAGGACACTCAAGTGAAGAGAGGGGCAAAGTTGTCAACTGACCACTACCTGGTGGTGAGTTGGCTCCAATGGTAGGGGAGGATGCCGGTCAGACCTGGTAGACCCAAACATATTGTGAGGGTCTGCTGGGAATGTCTGGCAGAGTCCCTCGTAAAATGGAGCTTCAACTCCCACTTCTGGCAGAGCTTTGAACTCGCCCTGGGGCAGGTAGGGTGCATTGAGTCTGAGTGGACCATGTTCCATGCTTCTATTGTTGAGGCGGATGACTGGAGCTGTGGCCACAAGGTTGTCGGTGCCTGTCGCGGTGGCAACCCTCAAACTCACTGGTGGACACCAGCGGTGAGGGCTGCTGTCAGGCTGAAGAAGGAGTTCTATCGGGTCTTTTTGGCCTGTGGGACCCCAGAAGCAGCTGATGGGTAACGGAAATCCAAGCGGAATGTGGCTCGGGTGGTTGCTGAGGCAAAAACTTGGGTGTGGGAGGAGTTCAGAGAGGCCATGGAGAATGACTTCTGTACAGCTTTGAGGCGTTTCTGGTCTACCATTTGGTGTCTGGGGGGGCACTATCAACACTGTTTATAGTGGGGATGGTGTGCTGCTGACCTGAACTCAGGACGTTGTGGGACGGTGGGCAGAATACTTTGAAGACCACCTCAATCCCACCAGCACGTCTTCCAGTGAGGAAGCAGAGCCTGGGGACCTTGGGTCGGGCTCTCCAATCTCTGGTGCTGAGGTCACCAAGGTGGTTAAAAAGTTCCTCAGTGGCAAGACCCCAGGGGTGGATGAGATTCGCCCAGGATTCCTTAAGGCTTTGGATGTTGTGGGGCTGTCTTGGTTGACATGACTCTGCAATATTGCATGGACATCGGGGCAGCCACCCTGGATTGGCAGACTGGGGTGGTGGTCCCCCTATTTAAAAAAAGGGGTCTGCAGAGTGTGTTCCAGCTATAGAGGGATCACACTCCTAAGCCTCCCTGGCTATTCAGGGGTTCTGGAGAGGATTGTGGTTTTCATCCTGGTCGTGGAACACTGGACCAGCTCTATACCCTCAGCAGGGCACTGGAGGGTGCATGGGAGTTCACCAAACCAGTCTACGTTTTGTGGACTTGGAGAAGGCATTCGACCGTGTCCCTTGGGGAGTCCTGGGGGGGGTAGGTACTCCGGGAGTATGGGATAACAGGACCTTTAATATGGGCTGTTAGGTCCCTGTACGACCGGTGCCAGAGCTTGGTCCACATTGCCGGCAGTAAGTCGGACTTGTTTCCGGTGAGAGTTGGACTCCGCCAAGGTTGCCCTTTGTCACTGATTCTGTTCATAACTTGTATGGACAGAATTTCTAGGCGCAGCCAAGGTGTTGAGGGGATCTGTTTTGGTAGCCCTAGGATCACGTCTCTGCTTTTTGCAGATGATGTGGTCCTATTGGCTTCATAAAATCATGATCTCCAGCTTTCACGTGATCAGTTTGCAGCCGAGTGTGAAGTGGCCGGGATGAGGATCAGTGCCTCCAAATCTGAGGCCATGGTCTTGAGCCAGAAAAGGGTAGAGTGCCTTCTTCAGGTCGGGGACGAGGTCCTGCCCCAAGTGGAGGAGTTTAAGTATCTTCAACACATTCTCACTCCCATCTCGTCACATTTGGACACTTGGGCAGGCTCCCTGTGCGTCGCGTATTGACGCATCGGGAAGCCTCTTCTCGTCATACATTGACGAGAAGGGTGCGCGAACTCCATACGTTCTTCTTCTTCTTCTTCTTCTTCTTGGGTTTACTGGCGGGTGACATCTAACGTTTAGATGTATTATCACCATCTACCATGCTGGAGTGTGGGCCAGAGTATTTTTATTTATTTAACTCCATACGTTATCCAACCCGCTTATCCTTCATAGGGTCGCGAGGCTCCGCCTTGTTCTTTCGTTTAAATTTTGCATTATGTTAAAATAACAAGAAGACCTTGTGTATGTCTCTGTTAAAAAACAAAACAAACAAAAAATGAAGGAGCCAAGCTGAGCACTATAATATTCAATGAGAGCACCCTGCCCGTCAATGTATGACGAGAAGGGGCTTCCCGATGCGTCAATACGCGACGCACAGGGAGTCTGCCCAAGCGTCCAAATGTGACGAGATGGGAGTGAGAATGTGTTGCAT
>NC_051439.1:2959949-2961121 GCF_001649575.2 Kryptolebias marmoratus
TAAGTGGAAACAGGTGAGTGGGGATAATGACAGAAAGGTGGAGATGGGCGTGGCAAGGAAGGCAAAAGAGTGACAGGGGAGGAGTGAATACTGACAGCAACACAAACAGGAAAAACCAAACTGAAACAATAACTCAAAACAACAACAAGATAATAAAGATAACAAACTGAAAACACTAAAACCCAAATCCTCACAGATTGTGAAAAAACTCTTAGTTTTTCATAAAAAAATAAAGGTGGCCCTTAAGCCCCCCTGGTGGTCTGGTGTACTTTCGTTTTGTGGAGTAAGTTTGTAGTTTTTTTCCTACTTGCTGGTCTTATGTGGGTTTGATGGTGTATTTGTTTTTTGCAGCATATTTCGTTTTGCTTCTAACTATTTTGGGTGTACTTCTGCAGTTATTGTCAAGGTTTGCAAAGACCTACTTCAGATTTAAAAACTCTTTGAAACATTGGCTGAAAACTAACCAGAGGTGCACTCATATGTAGATTACTTTGTCTGTTTTGCTATGGCGTCATATTTTTATTACAATTTGTTGTGTAATGTGTTATATAGGTGATGTTTATATTATTCTCTGCTATTATTCTCTGAGGGATGTTTCCTGTTCTTACCCGCCTTAGGACAATGTACAAAAATTAGCTGTTGTGCTAGCTCCAGCATATTTACATTGACGCTTAATGCTGACATGGTGATTAATATGCATTGTACTAATTTAAATAAATAAATAAAATAAAATAAAATGTCTCACAATGTGTTGCGCTCAATGTTAAAAATGATTCTCAGCTACTACTACACAATATTTTTAGCTTAATATTTGTACAATTAGCTGATTTATAACCATTTTTTTGTTTTCTAAGGTCAGTTGTCTGTGGCAGCTATACTGAATTAAGTTGAGTTGAAAAGTTAATCAGTTGTAAAATTAAGTCTAATGATTATTTTCTGAAAGTTTCAGTAAAATCCATCTAGATAATGGCAAAGTTTTAAAGTCNCTCCTCAGGGTTGAAGGGGTTAGGGCCTTTTGGCCCTGGGCTAGGGTTAGGGTCTCCTCCTCCTGTTTAAGTAAACAGCCTCTTTTTCCTGAAACTTTTAAACTCAAACTGGGTTCTTTCGTCTGAAAACAGCTCAAACTTTTAAAGTTTCACATCAAATCTTTACAGTTCACTCAGTCACACATT
>NC_051439.1:2961221-2990039 GCF_001649575.2 Kryptolebias marmoratus
TATGTTAAAATAACAAGAAGACCTTGTGTATGTCTCTGTTAAAAAACAAAACAAACAAAAAATGAAGCAGCCAAGCTGAGCACTATAATATTCAATGAGAGCACCCTGCCCGTCAATGTATGACGAGAAGGGGCCTCCCGATGCGTCAATACGCAACGCACAGGGAGCCTGCCCAAGCGTCCAAATGTGACGAGATGGGAGTGAGAATGTGTTGGTATCTTGGGGTCTTGTTCACGAATGAGGGAAAAATGGAGAGGGAGATCGATAAGTGGATTGGTGCAGCGTCTGCAGTGAAGCGGGCGCTGTACCGGTCTGTTGTGGTGAAGAAAGATCTGAGCCAAAAGACGAAGCTCTTACCGGTCGATCTATGTTCCTACCCTCATCTATGGTCATGAGCTTTGGGTAGTGACTGAAAGAACGAGATCATGAATACAAGTCAGTCGCCGAAATGAGTTTTCTCTGCAGGGTGTCTGGGCTCTACCTTAGAGATAGGGTGAGAAGCTTGGTCATCTGGGAAGGGCTCAGAGTAGAGCCGCTGCTCCTCCATGTCGAGAGGAGCCAGTTGAGGTCGCTTGGGCATCTGATTAGGATGCCTCCCTGGTGAGGTGTTCTGGCACGTCTCACCGGGAGGAGACCCAGGCGAAGACCCAGGACACGTTTCTAGGCTGGCCTGGGAACGCCTTGGGATTCCCCTGGGAAAGCTGGCCCAAGTGGCAGAGGAGAGGGAAGTCTGGGCCTCTCAGCTTAGGCTGCTGCCCTCGCGACCTGACCCCAGATAAGTGGAGGAAAATGGATGAATAGACGTTTAAAGATTATTTTTCATTTTTAATACTTGTATTATGTATTTTTTTCTATGTACCTCATTTAACACTCTGTACACCATCTCAAACAAAATAACAACCAAAATTTTTTATATAGAACTTAAAACAAAAAAGAAATTACTTTAGCTTACACAAAAATAATAGAGCATGACAAATGCCATCTGTGTGTATGTAATGGCAAAACAAGGCAAAAATAGATCTAAATAAATAAAATTGACAAAACTTAGTCTGTAAAACAAAATGGCTCACTGCTACTCAGTTTTTATGTTGATTAACAGCAAATCATGGCTGTATATAAACATTAACACTAAAATACATGCTTGATTAATGGGAGAAATTACATTTTTCTTTGAACACTAACCTTTTAACATTTAACTGACACATGTGAGGCTTTGTAATTAAAATAATAATAATAATTACTTGCCTAGAAAGATTTTGGCACCTGAGCAAACTTTGTTGGTGACCTCTGTTTGTCTTTGTACCCAAAGACTAAACTTTTATGCAAGCATTTTTTTTCTGACTTGGGAACTATGATGTGATTGCACCAAAAGCAAATACTTTTTAAGTCAGTAGTATTGCTAAATTATCAGCTTAGTCGTGTCATAAAATATACATAAGTGCAGGCTTTCTTCTTCTGAGCGTTTGAATAAAAAGTAACACAGGAATATAGTAATTTTTGCTGCTGAAACTGATTTACTCTCATCTCAGCTTCTAAGAAAACTCCAGCTCAAAAATAAGGATGCCCATTAAATTTCAATGTCCTTTCAAAATGGCCTAAATTGTCTAGAAATGTGGTTATGACATGAGAAAACAACATAATAATTTTATGTCTAAGGCTAAGGTAAGAGATTGTTCAGTTTGTTATTTATTGTGAGTATATGTTTCCTAAATCCATATACGACTAATTTTTGTACACATAATCTTAACTCTAAAACAGATGCTATTAATTGAGATCAAAGGAAGTGTGGAAAAAAAATAAACAAAAATGTCAGTTTCAGTACAGATCTGTGTCATTATGTTGTCAGAGAATTATGATAATAATCCAAGTCTGTCAACTTGAAGTACTCATCACTTTAACTGTCAGAAATTTGACCTTTCCAAAGCTCTTGGATTCTTTCTCAATATGGATCACATTTTTGTGCCTGTCAAAAATTTATTCTAAGACAAAAATATGGGTGGAAAAATTACAGATTATTTTTTTTTAAAACCATATAATCTGTGAAAATACAGCAGGTGAAATAAATATTGAACATGTTACCAGTTTTGTAAGTAAATATATTTCTAAAGGTGTTACTGACATGAAATTCTCACCAGATGTTGGTAACAACCCATCCAATCCACACAGGTGAAAAAAATCAAACCATAGATGTCCATAAATTAGGCTATGTGTAATAATGAGAAATGACACAAGGAAAAAATATTGTACACACTTACTGAAGTTTATTTAATACCTTGTTTAAAAGCCTTTGTTGGAGATGCCAGCTTCAAGATGCCTCCTATATGGAGAAATTAGTCGCATGCATTGCCCAGGTGTGATTTTGGCCCATTCTTCCACACAAACACTCTTAAAATCCTGAGGGTTGCTTTTACGAACTGATAATCATCAGGTGATTGGCTGGGCAGCTTTATTTCCTTGTTCTGAAACCAATTGAGAGTTTCTTTGGCTGTGTATTTGGGATCATTGCTGAAATGTCCACCCTTGTTTCATCTCCATCATCCTGGTAGATGGCAGCCGATTTTTATCAAGAATGTCACAGTACATTTGTCCATTCATCCTTCCTTCAATTATATTATTTACCAGTGCTGTATACTGAAAAGCAGCCCCACACCATAATGTTCCCGCCTCCAAACTTCACTGTTGATACAATGTTTTTGGGGTGAAGTGCACCATGTTTGGCCTCCAAACATGGTACGTGTTATGGCATCCAAAGAGTTCAATTTTGGACTCACAGGCTTGTCTAAATGTTGCTGAGCAAACCTTAAATTTGCTTTTTCTTCAGCAGTGGAGTCATCCGTGCTGAGCATGTATATAGGCAATGGAGTTTCAGTGCAGTACTTATTGTTTTCTTTGAAACAGTTGTTTCTGCTGATTCCAGGTCTTTTTTGTAGCTCTCCACAGGTGGTCCTTGGCTCTTGGACAACTCTTCTGATAATTCTTTACTCTCCTCTGTCTGAAATCTTGCAGGTAGCCCCTGGTCATGGCTGGTTTATGGTGAAAATATGTTCATTCCACATCCGGATTATGGGCCCAACAGTGCTCAATGGATTCTTCAGTAGTTCAAAAATATTTCTGTAACCAATGCCATCAGTATGTTTTGCAATAATGAGGTTGCAAAGGTCTTGATATAGCTCACTGGTTTTACCCATCATGAGATGTTTCTTGTTTGGCACCTTGGTAATGAGATACCTTTTTATAGGCCATCAGTTCAACCAGCTATTATTATTTTTCACTAAGTCACAGGATTGCTTTCTAATCACTAATATATTTCAGCTGATGTCTTGACTTTCCATGGCTTTTTGCACATTTCTTTCTTCATGTGTTCAATGCTTTTTCGGAATATCATTTCCCATTATTGCATATTACCTAATTTATGAACATCTCCAGTTTGATTTTTTTGCCTATATGGATTGGATGGGTTGTTTCCAACACCTGATGAGAACTTCATGTCAATAGCCCCTTTATAAACATTTGTATTTAAAAGATTGATGCAAAACACAATTTCTACATCAATAAATTATTATTTGTGAAAAAACTAGCCAGTATCCTTTACTTTTGTTTACAGCTAAATCCGGTAATTAGTAACAAACAGTTAAGGAAATTCTCCAGTTAGAGTTCGGAATTTCTCTGCATAGCTCATTACCTCCACCAAGGAGGTTTAAGTTTTTGGTATTGTTTGTTTGTATGTTCCAAAAACTACTTAAAATCTAATGAACAGATTTTGAACATTTTTAGTATGTCACAAGAAACAACTGATTAAATTTTGGTGATGATCCGGACCACAATCTGGATCCTTCAATTTTTTTAATGATCCTATGACCTTTGCAGAGATTTATACTCTCCAAGTGCTTCTAGTTTGCATATGATCTTACCCACAACTTTTGCTTTACATTCTTCTCTACTAGATTTCTTCCCCCAAATTGACTACTTCTATCCACTCTCATCCTTACTGCTTTTAGTCGTTGTTTCTTTTTTTAAAAAAGAGAAACTCACTTTTGACCTGGCATCTCTGATTTCATTGTTATCCCTCTGACTCTGTTTACATCCAAGCATTATTTCACTGATTTAATATCAGTTTTGCGCTGACACTGTCTGAAGTGTACTTGTCAACTTTTGAATGTAAATAAATTATTCCTAATTGATGGCAACAAAACATGACTGCTGATTTTGCTGTTTGTTCCAGTTTATGTGGAAGACCTTTGGTATATTTAGTGGTTATTTTTATCATAGATAATACAGATATAAAAAAAATCAAATCAAAACCACTTGCATATTTTGGCAGTTATTATGGATTTAATATAATCTTGATCCACTAAATATAGCTTTGGATGTACAACACTTATTTGGAAAACATTGGGACATTGTGTATTATGTAAATAAAACCAGAATGTAAGGATTTGCAAATCTCATAAACCCATTTTTTTATTTGAAATAGAACATAGTAAGCATACATAACATGTTTAAACTAAGAAATCGTACCAATTTTCGAAAGCAATAAGGGCATTTTAAATTTGATGGCAGCAATACAAATCAAAAAAGTTGGGATAGGGCTGGCCATGCCATAGAATCTTATGCACCCCCATCCCATCAGTGAGGCAGGCTTTTGAACAGTGTGCTGAAAACAGGCCAGATGGTCCCTCTCCTCTACAAAGGACTTGGTGTTCGTGTTTTCGAAACATAATTTCAGATTTTTATTTGTCTGACTTTTTTTCCACTTTACCTTAATCCATTTTAAATGAGCTTTGGGCCCAGAGTCATTTCTGATTGGTGTTCATATACAGTATGGATTTGTTTTTGCATAACAGAGCTCTAACCTGCATTTGTAAATGGCTCAGTGAACTGTGCTTACAGACAGTGAAGTGTTCCTGAGCCCATGCAGTAACGCCCATAACAGAATCAGACCTGTTTTTAATGCAGTGCTGTGTGAGGACTCAATGATCATGGGCATCATATATTGACTTTCAGCCCTGTTCTTTCCACACAGAGATTTCTATAGATTCTTGAAATATTTTTGACGATATTATGAACTGTAGATGATAAAATAATCTTCATAATTTTACATTAGGGAACATTATTCTGAAATTGTTCCACTATTTTAGATGCATTTTTTTTTCTGGACTGGTTAGCCTCTGCCCACATTTACTTATGAGAAATAAAGCCTCTCTAAAATATTTTTTGCACCCAGTCCTGTTGCTGACCTGTCACCAATTAACCTTATTAGTTGTGAAATGCTCTTCCAGCTGTTTTTTTTTAAATTTGTACCACTTACCTTTAAACCCTTTTGTTGCTGCCATTAAACACAAAATTACCTTATTCCCCCTAAAATGGTACAAATTTATAGTTTAAACAATTGATATGTATACCATGTTTCATTGTGAAAAAAATATTGGTTTCTGAGATTTGCAATCATTGTGTTTTGTTTTTATTTACATGTTACATAACCATCCCAACTTTTTTTTTTTTTTTAAATTTGGGTTGCATCCTTTTGAGTGTTTCAGACTCCAGTTCGTCTGACATACAATTTGTTTGTCTTGCAAGCCTCTGTTTTTTGGCATTGTGTCATGCACACTACGCGTGAGTAGTCAGACACTCAAACTCTTAAGCAGAAATTGATAGTTATTCATCCTGTTCCTGTTTGTGTTTTATGTCAAAACAAAAAAGTGACCAGGATTTGTTGTGTTTCACTGAGGACATTTCACATTCTCTGAAAGGATTGTGTGCTAACGTTGGGACCATACAGCTCCTATGTTGGATCAATTTGTTCATGCTTCCATACAGAAGTAGTTCCCTCAAGGTCATGGGAGGGTTTGGATTGCTGTGCTTCAGAAATTATATTGAGCTATGAGCTGAAAATATAGTGGAAACGTGGAGCTGATGTGAAAGTGCCAAAATGTAAAGTAGAACAAACTTTACAATCCTTGTTCATGGTAAGTCAGTTTTTCTTGAAAAAAGTTTCAATTGTGAAAAAAATTATCTAAAAAACCTTTTTGTTGCCGACTGCCAAGGAGAAGTGCAGATACATTTTTGCCTGTATACATGTGTGTGCATAAACTCCATTCAAGATGGCTGTCACTGCAACCTTATCAAACACTGTTGATGGTCTCAAAGTCAAAGGGGAGGTTAAGAGGTGACCGAGCAGGCAGACAGGCGACTCACTTCCTGTTTTTAAATCATCTCTTAAAACACTTTTTTTTCCATTTGGCTTTTAACTCAGTTTGAGATGTTGGATTTTATTTTTTTTATGTTATTGTTTTATGGTTTAAACTGTTTTATTTTTTTTGATTATGTTTTATTTGATTTTATAGTTTTTTATAGATTTTCTTTTTTTGGAAATTTTATGTGTTTTACCTCTTGTGTTGTGGGTAAGATCATGTGCAAACTAGAACCTCTTGTGGGTTGTTGGTGTAAAGGACTTTGGTCAACGGTGTTGTTTTTAAAGTTCTTTATAAATAAAATTGTATTGTATTGTATTGTATTGTATTGTATTGTATTGTATTGTATTGTATTGTATTGTATTGTATTGTATTGTATTGCATTGTATTGTATTGTATTGTATTGTATAAAGACAAAAATAATTTTGGTGTGGTAGTAACTACAATTCACAAGACATTCTCTAAGTTCTAACTGACTGCATTAGATCTATTTGTAAAACTTTGTTATTAACTATTGTTGTCAACTGTGTCTGTCTGTTTGCAAAATATCTCATGAAACCCTGTACAGACTTTAATAAAACTCTCAAAGCATTCATTAACTGTACTGGTACAACTGATTAACTTTTGGAGTCAACCCAATTCAAGATGGTTACCACAGCCAAATGTGGAAACACCAACATGGCTATAACTCAGCCAATTTTATAGATATCAATTTTAGTGTTGTAGTAACTGAGCATCATCTCTAACACATACTCAGAGTACTATACATTATTACACAATATTTGAAATGTTTTGGTAAAAACTTTAGTATTAACTGTTTCTGTCAACCCTGTGTATCTGCTAAGTATTGTGTGAATCCCTGGACATATTTTAAGTAACATTGTAGACAGTAATTATTGCATGTACACCTACAACTGATTAAATTTAGGAGATTTGGAGAATCTGCAAGCGTCAGGAAATTGACTTTTGTTCACACAAAAAATGGCTCTAACTCAGTCAGTTTTATAGATACTGAGCTAAAATCTGATGCGGTTGTAGCTGAGTCATCCAATGATTCCAAGAGATCTTATGCAATCTCATGCAATATTGTGCATAATGTCATTTATAGGGTTTGTTAAAAACGGTCATAACTTTGTCCCTTCTCATCATAAGATGATCAGAGGTTTAAAACTGTTACATGAAATGTGATGGTTTTCCTTTAAGAAATCCTAAGTGTTTAATTGATTTGATTGTTGTAAATTAGAAAACCTGGTACAAAGTATAAAGGCTCCAGCATACTTCATAAGACGTCAAGAAGTCGGTTCACAGTCATGTGGTTGCAAGGCGTTCGTTTTCGCACACACTTTTCACTTTTTACCAAGCTAGTGGACCCAGCTAAAGGGACAGATTGGTCCCGAGGAAAACATAGGCTTCCTAATGTTCAGGAATGAAAGATGTGTGAAGTTCTGATCTGTAAATGTCATTTTATCTCTTGGCTATCACTCAGAAAATTCAGTTTCTCACTGTCTCTCTTAAGAGTGCAGTTTTAGGCACACACATTTTTATTCCCCCTCTCCCTTATCTGTCAGATACCTAATCTGATATTAAACATACTCCCGAATGCGACACTATTCTTCAGAGCTCTCATTTACCTCCAAGACATGTATCTCTGGCAAAGACACTACCTCTTTTTCTCAAACTCCCTCTTGCTCTGAACCTTTTCTTATATATGGGGGCACACCTGCCAAAGATATTGATTTCTTCCTCACCTTTTCTTTTCGTTTCACACACCCACACACACATTCACATATACCCCATCCGACCTGCCAGTGCCACAAAGTCGCCTTTTGCCTTTGAACCGGCTCCTTGTAAATGTCAGTTGGGGTATTGTGGAGGAGATGAAGAAAGAGGAAAGGTGGCTTTTTGGAGGAGGATGGAAAGGATTGAGTGAGACATGCACGCATCAGGAGGATTTCACAGATTTTTTTTTTTTTTTTACATGAAATCACATTATCAAAGTGGCACAGGGTGTGTCTGCCGAAAAAGCAGAAGAAGGAGAAGGAGCTCAGTGACAATATGGGGAAAATGTTTCATATTCTAGCCACGAAATGTAACAATTTTTAAAGACCTAGCATTTCTTGAAGGAGTGCATATTGCCTGCCACCTTTCATGCCAGGGTTTAAAACTAAGATCTTATGATGAGAAATGCCATTAAGCCATTTTGGTCAAACCTTGAAAATAACATGTCATGTAAAATGTCATGCAATAACGCAATATCTTGCAATATGTATTGTCAATAACTGTCAGTTACTACCACACTAAATGTAGTTAGCTCAATACCATTAAGAGTCACTGAAGAAAGGCCATAGTATGTGTTCTAAGGTTCCTTAGCTGTGGTTGCCATCTTGAATTGAGTTGATTACAAAAGTTAATCAGGTATAGCTGTCAAGCCAATAATTACATTCTGAGAGTTTCATTAAAATCTCTTTAGAGGTTTGTAAGAAATTTTCCTAACATTTTAACAGGATTGACACTAGCATTTATTGGTGTAGTTTTAGGCAGAGATGTTACTTAGTGTGTAGTGGTCAAAGCATTTGTTGGTGATAATAATGGCAATCCAATGATTAACTTCTGAGACTTCTGTTGAAATCTGTTTTGTAGTTAATGAGATATTTTGCTAACAAGCAGACAGCATTGACTCCAATTGGTAATGGCGAACTTTTTAACACAGATGTCAAGCAACCAGTTAGTACTCAGAAAAAAGGTCGGGGATCAGTCTTAGCTACGATCATATGAAATTGTACCTCTGTATCTGTAAAATTGACTGAGTTATAGCCATTTTTGCAGGTGTTAAATTTGCTTTACTGTGGTGGCCATCTTAAATCAGGTTAAGTCTAAAAGTTATTTTGTTAAAAATGTCAATCCAATGAATACTTTCTGAAATTTCCATGAAATTTTTGCTCAGTGATTTGTGAGATATGGTCCTTAGGGTACGCATGAACACGCACACAAACATGGGCAAAATCATTGTCTCCCTTCGGCCTTCAGCTGGCAGCAAATATTCAAAAACAGGGAAAAAAAATATTTTATCAATTATTTCATGAGTGGCTGCGATTCAGTGAGCACAGTTATTTAAATGCTTCATTTGGATTTGGATGTGGATGTGGTTAGGCCCAATGGATTGGGTGTCAATTTCATGGTTGCTTTGTCTTGTACACCAACCTAAGCTTCAAAGAAATGCCTTAGATAGGAAGAGAAGCGTATAATCGCACACATAATATGCGCTCACACATCCTCGTACGTAGCGTTGGCATAATCTCCCTGCGTTGGCATGTGGACACACACTCAAAACACACCCTTTTATCTTATAAGTATCACTTTACACACAGGACACACACATCTAAAATATGGGTGCTACAGACTTGGAAGATGTTTTTTTTTTCTTTTAAAGTTTTGATATTGGAAATGCATCCTGCCATGTGCTGTTTATCACTTTGTTATTCTAGTTTGTTTGTTGTTGTTGTTGTTGATTTTTGAATGACATTAATTATTCATTTCCTTCTCAAAGCTCACAAATACCGTCCTGGAAGATTAATATAAAACGTCCTACTTTCTCTCCACCATGCTTTCATGCTGGTGGTGCACACCTGATTCCGTGAGCCTATTTGCTATGCAGGGGCACCTCTGACAAGCCGAAGACCTAAAGCTCAGTTAATTAAACATTAAGCATTAATCAAAATGAGATCGTTAATCTCGACACGATTATCTGTTATATTTTGTAAATTATGTGCTCCTTCTCATCCATACTGAGCAGAGAGGGGGGATGCACAGACTGACCGACATACACACAGGAAATGTGTGTGTGTGTGTTGCTCTTTGATGCCCTTTACTTGTTTCAATCAACATCAATCAGCAGGTAGAGCACAGCCCTTAATATTAACTGTGAATGAAAAATGTAGCTGCAGAGCAAAAAGGGCTTATTTCCAGATCAGTAAATACTGCTTTCTATTCACATAACTGGGTCGAATGTCAATGTAGACAAGTGTAAGTGTGCTGACCTGTGCATGCTACACACCCACCCTGCGTACACACACATCAAACAGACCCACAGCTGCTCACTGTAACTGAGAGAGATCACACACTCCAGAAGTGTTTGCCAACTGAGGAAATTAGCTTTGGTTCTTTAAAGTCTTTCTACTCCAAAATATCTGACTCATCCAATCTCCTTTATGAATCTAAATTAGAGGTGACTTTGCAGAGCGTTAAACTCTGCACTGGCATTTACAGCAAGATTATTGCCTTCTCTCTTTTATTAGTTCCTTTCTGCTTGTCAGCTTTGAGGAGCGTCATCATTGCACTAAGTATCAATACAGTCATGGGAAAAAAAACAAAAAAAATATTGAAATTAATATTATGCACAATTATGCACCTTGATTTTGTTTCTTTCTGCTGTGTTTTCCTGTTGCCTCATGACTGAAGTTTGGTCCAAGCTTCAGCTGTCAGATAGAAAGCCCATTTGATCATTGAAGCCTTTGTTCTATACAGGAGTTCAGGGTTGACTCAATGATTGCAAGGAGACCAAATCATCAGCTTTCTACCACTGTGCTTGATAGTTGGTATGAGGTGTTTGCGGTGATATGGTGTTTGATTTTTTCTAAACATGTTGCTGTGCATTGTGGATAAACATCCCTACTTTGATCTGATCTATGCAAAGGACATTGTTCCAGAGGTATTGTCGTTCATTCAGATGAAACTGTACAAACTGAAGTTGTGCTGTCATGTTCTTTTAGAGATAAGAAATTTTCTCCTGCAACCCTTCTAAACAAGCCCCACTTCAGTCTTTTTAAATAACCCTGTCATGACCTTTAACCTTCTAACTGAGGCCTGTAGAGTCTGAGCTATTGGGTTTTTTATCATTTCTCTGAGCATTGCACAGTCTGACTTTGGGGTGAATTTGCTGGGACATCCACTCCTGGGAAGATTAGCAGCTGTCTGAAATGTTTCCACTTGTGAATAATCTTTCTCTCTGTAGAATGCTGGACTTTAAACAGTTTGGAAATGACTGCTCTTGCTCATAATGCATAATCTAGAATAATTCCACATAATGCTGATGCCAACTCATTGTTAAACCCAAACTGCCTTCTTTCAGTCATTTTCAGTCAAACAATAACACATCTCTGTGTATAGCATCAGGAAGTATGGCAGCCTATGCTGAGCAATGAAATCCCTGCCAGTGATTACTCCAGCTTAATCCAGCATGTCTTAAAAACGAGCTGGCAGCATCTATGTTTATCCCGTGACACAATAGATTTAATGTTTGCATGTGCTTATGTTTGCAAACTGATAACAAAAGATCTTGAAGTCCATTGTAGCTGTCTGCATGGAGTCGTTTTTGTTTCTGACATCCGGTACTTCTGCTCCCAGTCAGGGCCATCATGGTTGTTGCAGTTATTGGATATGTTAATTTAAAATGGTAGTTTATTCTGTAGAAACTTGAGCAGAGTTTTGATCTCTAGAGGAATGCACAGAGCAAATCTGTTCCAATGCCAATGTCTAGACAAGATAAAAGGTGACTGTTGAAGTCTGGGAAAGTTTACAGGCAATTTGCTGCTTCATTTGAGACACAGAGGCATATCTGGGATGTGTTTTGGGATTTGACCTGATGTGACGGGATCAACTACAGACAAAGTTGATTGATTTTGTTCATTTTTACAGCTCAGCTCAATTTCCCACACAAGTTGATAAT
This sequence comes from Kryptolebias marmoratus, assembly GCF_001649575.2. Taxonomy (NCBI): domain Eukaryota; kingdom Metazoa; phylum Chordata; class Actinopteri; order Cyprinodontiformes; family Rivulidae; genus Kryptolebias; species Kryptolebias marmoratus. The sequence goes on from NC_051439.1 coordinate 2,973,138, forward strand.
TATTCCTTGCAGCCAAAATGCATTGATGGACAGTAATGACTTTGCATATTTGTCTGTTGCCAAAATATCTCAATAACCACTGAATGATTATAAAAAAATGTGCTGGAAATAATCATTGGATATTCATCTACAATTGATTACTTCGCAAAGTCAATTTTTTTCAAGATGGCTACTACAGCCAACTGACATTAAAAAACAAAAATGACAATAACTCAATTTTACAGATACTGACTTTAGATTTTGTGTAGTAGTAACTGAGATTTATTCCCAACACATGTACTGAGTGCTAACAGATTGTGCAAATCTTTGTTTAAAATTTTGTCATTAACTATTTGGAGTTAACTCTGTCTGTCAGCAAAACATCTCATAAACCACTTAGCAGACTTTAATGAAACGTTCAAGAAATAATCATTGGAAATACATCTACAACTGATTAAGCATTAACTATTCAAGATGGGCGCCACAGCCAAATCAGCTAAGAAAACACAAAAATGTGTATAATATAGCCAGTTTTTCAGATTCTGTGCTAAAATTTGATGTGTTACTGGCACACAGTGATGGCATAGGTACTTTGAAAAAGTACCTTTAATTGGATTACTGATTACTTGGTTTGGAAAATAACTAAGTTACATCAAAAGTTACTTTATTAGTTACTTTCAGCAGCCCTCCACCACCTCGATATGAAAATGACATTGAGGTTTGCCAATACTTATGTCAGGATTCGAGACTTTCTCGGTGAGCAGTTCGGGGTCAGACAGACACGGGAGACCAAAGTTACGAGAAGTGAATTTATTTACAGTGAGATAATCGTGTGAGAATGATCGGGAGCCAAGACCTGAAAGCAGAGAGCGTAATGAGACGGACGTTCCTCCAGAGGTAAACAGGTAGGTATTAACGTTTGTGCTTTTTCAGGTGAAAGGTCCTTACGGTGAGAGAGGCGGCACACAGCACGGAGGTAGGACGAAGAGATGAGTACTTCCTGGTAAAGATATTGGCAGGTTTCTCCAGGGGCAACAGGTAGGTTCCTTTCCAGGCAGGCAGACAGGTTCAGGCAGAGCAGGTATGTCGTTTTAACTCCACAGCGGGTTCTCCAACAAATCAGACCAAACTGGATCTTCAACAGGTAGGTAATCCTGAGAAAGTGCACAACACAAAGGGAACACTTAGAAAAGTCTTCACAGACACAAGAAGTTTTACTAAGGCTTGGCACTTTACTACGAGGGCAAAAACAATGCTCCAGCGCTGGTCTGGTTCCCACTGCAGCCTTAAGTACACAGGTGCCTGACGAGCCTGATCCGCTGGAGGTGTGGAGGGCGTGGAGAAGGTGCTGCCAATCAATGGCCAGAACGGCCCACCAGGAAGTAACAGCAAAAAATCCCAAATCCTCACAACTTACTTTATTTGAAGTGTATTTTAATGGAACATCAATAATGTATCTCCTGAAAGTTGAACTGAAAACAATTACATATTACAAAGAAGAAAAAAAAAGGTCTTTCTTGACTGCATTTCATAAAATGCCCAAAGTTACTAAAAAAAAGCTTCATAAAAGCTTTTTATGAAATGTAAGTGTTTCATGACTGCAGTAAATGTAGATACATACTTTTATAAAAAATAAAATTGTGTTTCTTGACGTCAGTATCAAACTCATACTTTATATATATCAAAACATTGTCTTGACTTCACTAAAATACTTTTAACAAAAAATAAAATTTTCTTCAATTTATTAAACATAAATATTTTTTTAAATAAAAAATATCTTTAAAATGTCTTTCTTCATTTTAATGACAAAACTTAACATGGAACCTGTTCACAGCATTGGAGCAGAAATGAGTGGATTTAACAAAACAGTTCAAGTATAATACCACATATAGGCTGACATTTCCTCTTTAGTAACTTTGGGCTAATCTTATGTTGTAATCCCATTTTCTGAGTGAAATTGTGGAGTGGGGTGGGTAAACCAGTGGTTTTATCTCATTAACAATAGTTTTTCAAACCTCCTGTCAGAAAGTCTATTTCTTCTAGGTGTGAGCAACAAACCTCCAAGACTAAAAAGTCTTGGGGTTGGAGTATTATACTTCAAGAATTTTTTTTTTTATGTTTGAAAATTGATGCAGAATTTCAAGGTCATAGGTTGACCTCAGGTAGTCAATGACTTCCTGTTCTGCAGAGTAGGTCTCCTCTGGCTGTGGCGCAAAATTGAAAAAGTCCATCTCACCTTGGCTAACAGTTGTGGTGGGGCTCTGCGGTGCAGGAGCAACTTTGCGGCACTCTGCTACCAGAAGCTCTTTCACTCGTTCCCTCCTACCTGCGTCTGTTAGCCATTGAAGTTTGATTTTCGGACAACTGACAGCTGCAAGAAGGACATCTTTGTCATCCAGCACACCAGCAAAACGAGTCTTAGTAGCCTGAAAATATAATTGTTATGTTTTGATACCTAGTATTTATTATGTAATTGAATTACTTGTAAACCATGTCTTATGTGGGATTTATATAATGGACTTAATTTTGTTTTAGGATTTTTATTGACATTTATATTTGTTTTAATCTTTACTGTGATGATAATAAATATACTGCACAATCTACAAAAATAGTATGATGTAAGAAACTTTAACTAGCTTATGGAATATACCTGATAGCATCTGGAAGGCCTGCAGTCATTCTGGAGAGTGAATCTTTCACAGCCATGGTCTTCTGCATTAGAACTTCAAGTGTGGGTAGTAAAGTCCCATAAGGACAGTCACCTTGTAAAATGTCCAGAGCTGCAGTCAGGGGCTTCATGATGGTGCAGTACTCATACAGGAACTGGTACTCTTGATCTATGAAGCACTGAACTCCTAGCTTGCTGCATAGCGTATTCAGATCACTCATGGGGATTTCTGCAACTCTTTTTACAGCATCAAAAAATGAACTCCACCTTGTGGATGTTGGTACCAGCAGCTTTCTTTTGCTGACTTCCTCCACTGCTTCTGATGCCAGGGTAGATCTGCTGGATTTGGTCCATAACATTGTGCATTTTGCTATGCTGCTCCTATAAACGGCCTTGCTCTCTGCATGTGAAGTTAAATATTTCTCGACATCAAATTATGTTGATGCTGTGTGAGGCACATATGTGGTGCGGGGGTAGAGACAGTTGGCCATTACCTTCATTCTCAGCTGAGAGGATTTCTGTCAGATTCAGAAAGGTGACATCATCATCATCTGTCTTAGTTGACTCCTCCTCAGTCTCATCATTGAACTCTGTGACAGGCTGAAAAACTTTAAATGCCTTCATAAAATTGGATCCGATATCTGTCACTGTTGCAACTACTTTGTTGAGTAGTCCATGTGATGAGTGGATGTTTTCGATTTCTGCACCAATAACATCGTATGTGTGTCTGCCGCGAATCCTCTTACATGCTAAAGCAGCCTTGTTGCGCTCTAATGTAGATCTATGGATCCAGTGGAGCGTTACTCCCATATAGCTTCTGTTATTTGCATTAGCAGTCCAAATATCCACAGTAGTTGATACAAAATCGACCTCATTCAGCGAGGCCTTCAGATTTCTCTCCATCTCTGCGTATTCTTTGTCCAGATATGCCAAAAAAACTCCTCTGTGAGGCAGTTCGGAATTAACGGTGGTGGGGATTCAATGTATAATTACGCGAAATGCAGGCGAGTCAACTGTGTTCAACTGCATAATTTCTTCTACTACATATTGGCCGATCAACTGTTTTAGCTCTCGCTCACTTACTGGTTTTGCACTAAAGTTGAGCTTTTGTTGTTTGAGTGGTGGGGGACCTCCTGTGGCAGCTCTCTGTGTCGAGCCACCTGGCGAGACTTCCATAAGCTTGACTGTGCCGTGCTGCGAATCCAAATGTTTCTTTAAATTTGAGATTGTGCTTTTGAAGGTGGATAGGACTTTCTGACCAACACCGAGAGTACAGTGAACCTTTATATTGTTGTGCTTCGCTGACAGAAACTCAAAATAGTTCCTGTGTTTCTAGCTACTAAATGCATACCTGTCTCTTCCCTCCATTATCTATGTTTCTGTCGTGGAGTACTATCTATTACAGGTGCTGATAATGTAACTGAATTGTCGCATAGACCGGATATCACTCCCCGAGACTCAAAGAGGAAATAAATTAAATTAGTAGAGAAAATGAGTGACACAAAAGTAATGCACAGTGATTTGGGATATGACACTTTAATCTGATTACTGGATTTTGAAATAGCAATGCATTAGATTACTCATTTACTGAAAATAGTGGTTCGTGGTCAATAATGCATTACAAAGTAACACGTTACTGACATCACTGGTAGCACAAAGTCATTCACTACACATACTCCAAGTGCTACTAATTCTGTAAGATCTTTGCTCCAAACTTTAGCATTAACTGCTGGAGTCAACCCTATCTGACTACTGGACATATTTTAATAAAACTTTCAGAAAATATTAATTGACGATACTTCTACAACTGATTCCCTTTTGGAGTTTAAGATGGCCATCACAGCTACTCCACAGTAGCCAACATAAAAATAGATATTACTTAGTTAATTTTACACATATTGAGTTAAAATTTGATGTCGTTGTAGCTGAGAGTCATTCACAACACATAACAGCTCATAACATTGCATGAGATTTTTGCATATTATAATTTTATGAAATATTTGGATATTTTTCAGGCTGGGCTACAAATGTAATGTATTGGGTAGGAAGCTAGATTTTTTTCAACTCATAGTGACCTCCAGCATGAATAAACGTGCTCCTGTATTTTTGTGTCTACACGCTCATCCTTTTTTATTCTCAAGTTAAAGCTTTGTGTGCAGGCACCAGGTTAGAGAGTCTCAGAAAAGGATAAAAGATAAGCACAGCTAAAAGGACTGTCAGCATTATTCGGATATAAACTATAAAATCCATAACTCATCTTATGCATCTACGAATTAAGGGCCTTGATCTGAACCTTTGCTTCTACAGAAAGAAAAAATAAAAATCCATACAGCTGTTTGACTTGCTAGTCCAATAATTTTTTAGGTCTTCAAACAAACGACTTGAACACACTGGCAGGCACACGTAGAGTAGAGACACAAACAAACAACACACAAGCAGCCATGCAACAACACACGGATACAGTACAAACACACAGAGGTGTGAATAGTTGAACAGAAATCCGGAGGGATCTGTGGGCAATGTGAAATAAGAGAAACCGGCACGGGCGCATTGAATCAGAACAGGGGAGGGGGGAGGCAGCCCCCTGTGTTACTGAGCTCATTCCTTATTTAGGCCTACATAAGGAAAGCACACTTCCTAATGCCAAAAAAAAAAAAAAGAACGAACGAATGCAGAGGAAACCGCAGCACCTGCGGTTTCAAAGCTTATTAAAATCAAGTTGGAGGAAAATTCTATGGAGGCGGAACATCACAACATATGTGTTTGCAACTATGGGAGGTGAGATGGCTAAGATGTAAGCTAAAGCTCCAACACAACCAGGTGTCTCCTTTTGGCCTCTGTCCACAGAGTCAGGCCAGGGATCTCTTTAACTTACTGCTAAAATTCACTGTAGCCTCAGCTTACCTTAACGTTTCAATCGTGACTTGACTGAGTGCCAGTGGACAGACTGAGGTCATGCCTGCAGTTGTCCTCCCTGTCACATCCAGCAGCACGAAGCTGTGCCCGAGCCTCTGAATGGCTCCATCCAGAAACAAAACTGAGGATCAGGGCAGCTTTCCAAATATCAGCACCAAGCCTAACCCATTAATATTTCACCAGCACTGTCATCAGGTGAGCTAGCTGAATGCAGGGAAGAGATGGAGGGAGCGATAGAGACGGAGGCATGGAGGAAGCTGGCACATAGATGTGAAAATATGTTTTGAGATGAAAGAAAACCCGATATGTGGTTTAATATCCGTTTCTGTGAAAGAAGCTAAAAGGTGACGGTTTGCATCTGAATATGGATGCACTGAAACATGACATAAAAGGGGTTTTCACACAGAGTACTTGTGTCTTGAGGATTCCGTTCAATTTAGTTTAATTGTATAGCACAAATTTACAATAAAAATCATGTCAAGGCACATTACAAAGAAAAGAAAAACAAGTCCAAATCACTATTGGTGTCATTTGCATACAGTGCATTATAAAATGCTAATTGGTAAGGAAGCCACCAGACTGTGTCAGATTTTTACTTTGTCTCAATTCCCCATACTGAGCATTTTGAGGTGACAGTAAAAAGGAACAACTTTCTTGTAACAAAATGAAACCTTCAGCAGAACCAGCTGAAGGATGAGTGACCATCTGTCTTTGGATTGATCTGCACACCACTGCTGCCAAGTATGAGCAAGAGGTTATCCAGCATGTTGCTCTATACATTAAACAAATGCAGCAATACCAAAAAAGACAGTAGAGAGCGAGAGACTAAGATGTGCTCACTTCCGCCTCTTGTTTTGCCAGATAATCTGTTTTCATTTCACACTGTAAGCGAACTGCCCAAGGGTTCACTTGCAGGCAAACCAAGACCCATGTTTTCAGGCAGGCCAGAGTTTGATTGTTTGGTCCCCACCTAGTTTCGATGTGCTTTCACACTTACCCAAACAAAGCAGACTATCCAAGGAAACTAATTCTGATCCGTTTAAAATGAACCAAAGAGCTCTGGTATGTAAGCATTCTTAAAAGTAGACAGGATATCAGTCACACAGACAGAAACTGGAAGTTAGTTCCACAAGAGAAGAGCCTGATCACTGAAAGCTTTGCCTCCCATTCTACTTTTAGTAACTTCTAGGAACCACAATCCTGCAGTCTGAGAGCAAAGTGCTTTGTTAGGAAAATGTGAAACAATAAGATCTTTAATATAAGATAGAGCTTGGTTGTTGAGAGCTTTGCATGTTAGAAGATTTTAAAGTCTGACAGAAATATTTTCTCAAGATGACACCTGAACTGAGAACAGAGTATTGAAACCTCAGTGTCAAATGAAAATGTCAGCAAATGTGGACTTACATTCAGATATTAGAACACCTTTTGAATCCAAGTAATTCCATTTAACTTGTAGTGCAAAAGGGGTGAGTAAAACAGGAGCAATACAGGTATTAAGTCATTTAAAAATTAATAGCAAAATGGTCGAATGTGTGTAATTTCCTTAGACTTTTTTTCTGAGTCTAAACAACATTTATGATTTAAAAAAGTCAGTCACAGTTAATGAAGCAACGTGAAAAGGCGCTCTTTAGACCAGGCGAAGGATAACCAGACTGTTTGCTGTTTTGTTGTTTAAGTGCATGCAAATAATGTTGTTTAATTTTCTCCTAATTTCCTTCCGTCTCCTGGCACTGACTGTTAGACGGGTGACTTTAATCTTACTCTGCCACGCTGCCAGAGAAAGGAGCTAAACTTGGTGGGGGTAAGAAGTTGGCGCTACTACACAAAAATGCAGATGAAGCACGAGCGGGAAAACGCATACACAGAAACAGAACTGCAATACACACAAAAGAGGTAAACTGGATGCACGTGCTTGCAAATGCATGAAAGTTGTGCCACAGGCTTCTGAAAAAACACATAACTGTGAAGCGTTCAGCCACTTAACTCAGCAAATTACTGTGGTTATCTGAGCATAACAGCCTGTTAGTTCAGAGAACCTGAGTGATAAACAGGAATATGTACACGCTATTAGGCTCCAGCGCTGAACTGGCCAGAGAGATGGGCTGAATCATGTATTACAGTTAGCAGTTAATAGAGATACTGCCACATCTGACTGATTGTCATAGCTTAAACATATTTGCAAATGCATTAACTCTTTTCAATTTTGCCCACAGTTTCCAGTAGAGTGATTGAGATGAAAATTTGTGTATGAGATTGTAGCCCTTTGGGGAGTGCACTGAAACAGCAGGGACAAAGTGTAAAACACACTTTGGATTAGGTTTGATTAGAGGGAAATGGTTTCTTGTGACTGTGACAATTTGGTGAGAGCTGCAGGTAAAACCATGCTGAGTCCATTAAACAAAAGGACCTTGTTAGTTTTTTGGTGGTGCAGCCGGTTAGGAGAATGGGAGTTTTACGGTGGCACCATAAAAACACCATTGCAGTCCTGAGCGATTGTAGGGAAATGCTATAAATGTCTTGACAAGCTGTGCTTTCTCTTTCGCTCTGGGCTCTGAGTTTATGGGAATCACTGTGAATGAGGAAAAAGTAAATAGGATTTACACGTTTTGTTCATCGGCGTCAAACCAAACACAGCAAGTCGGATGTGTTTTGCAAAGGTGTGCGAGTAAGATCCTGCAGCTGCAAATTCGTGAAATTTGTCAATAAGGGAATCTGTGAGAAGAAATTGTGCGCTATTTGTGGGGCTGTGTGGATTAATTTACAAGCCATTTGATATAATATTGTTCTCAAAATAATTTAACTGATCAAGACGCAGAGCACATTAGCACTTTCTCCCCCCAAAGCATTGCAGGCTACTGCAGAACCAGAGGAACAGTGAACTGTGTGCTGTGACACACAAAAAGGCAAGGCAGACAGATCAGACGGGTGCTGTGGGCTTTGTACAATATCCATGAAGAAGTTTTTTGCAACATGATTCTACACAGTTTAATCAAACGACTTTCCAGAGGGAATAACTAAAATGCACGGCATGTAGCGGAGTATGCAAATGCTACTGTGCTAGAAAATGAAGTAATCCGGAGCTGAATATTTGGTTTCATTTTCATTTACTTTAGATTTAATGAGTCTCCACGGGCCCACAAACGTCCTGATGTCATCAATAACAGTAAAAAAGTGCTGCTCTGGACTGGTTAGTCAGGTCTCCATAGTCAGCTGGCGTTAGTGCTGAGTGCATCACGAGCATCGGTGAAGGCTGTTATCTCAGCACGCTGCATCAATGTTTCTTTTGTCAGGAGCTCCTTTGATCCCCTCAGTTGCAGAGTTACAGGCCTAAAGCAGAAATATGCTGGATGGATTCATGTATCATCCCTCCACACACACACACACACACACACCCTCCCCCCACCCCACCTCCACTCACTGTTTATGATCATAATAGCTGCCATTATTTATTAAAGCGAGAGATTGTTGTCCTTGCTCAAAAGACAGTGTTGTTTCTTCTGCTGCGAAGAGTGAGATTTGTCTCTTTGGTGTTACCTTGTGTGTGATGAGGCAGAGTAGTGAATGTGATGGTGATGGACTCATGTGTAGAGCAGTGAAGAGTAATACAGTAGATGGCTAATCTGAGTTGTGATTGCCACTTTAATCACATTTTCTCCCATGATTCATCAAAAGTAACACAAATCAAGGTCTAACATTTCTTGATGGAATGCATATCACCCACCTCCTTTATTGTCAGAAATTTTGACTGAAATGTTCCTATACCATGTGTGTCAGAATTTGGGTTTTGTTTGAGTTATTCTTTAAGTTTCTTTTGTATTGGGTTTATTGTTTCGTGTTTCTATAGTTTTGTTTTATTTTTTGTTTAGTTTGTATAGTTTTTGCTCCTTGTGTCCTTTGTGTTCTTGCCATTATTCACTTTCCTCTGCTCAGTACTCATCAGCCTGCCTCTACCACCCACACCTGTCCTGCATTACTAATCAGTCACCTGCTTCCACTACCTCGTTATCCTCAGCCTTTAAAACCCAGTCATTTTCCACACTTACGTGCCAGGTCATTGTCACTTTTGTGCAGTGTTGCCAGGTGTACGATAATTATCATATTTGTACGATAATTTTGCCCTCTGTACGATGTAAAATCAATAATCCCGAAAGAGGCCAAATATACGATAATTTGACCATTCCGTGAATGTGTTGTTGTAATCGGTTGTAACTGTCTGTTTTTTTGTGAACCCTGAAGGCATCTGTTTCTGGAAACAGATGCACGATTGGCTGGAATTTTCAGCTAATTTTCAGCCCGCCCCATGAGTGAGTAAAATAAAAATAAAAAAGAAAAACAGAAATGAAGAACAAGCAGAGCTGAGCGCTGAGTGCCTGTCAGACACTATTCAACACTAGAGTGACTTTAGTCAATAGACTTGTTATTTTAGTTATGACAGATGTATGATAATTTCCCTCAAAATACAATAATTTTATGTCTCTGGTATGATAATCCTACATTTCTCACCTGGCAACACTGCTTTTGTCATCCAGTGTCTTTAGTAGAAAGAAAGAGAGACACGGTAAAACGATAAATAAATAGCATAAAGCCGATAAATGAAAATTATTTACCTCATTTTAATTTATCATGTGATTAATTGATTTATTGTTTATCGCGACAAGCCTTTTGAGGTATAGCCATTTTTGTGTATGCTAAGGTTGATTAGCTGCAGCAACCATCCTAAACTGGGTTGACTTCAAACGTTAATCAGTTGTAGATATACACAACAGTAATTACATTCTGAGAATTTCACTAAAATATGTTCAGTGGTGGTTGAGATATTTTGCTAAAAAACAGAGTTGATTCCAGCAGTTAGTAACAAGATTTTCAGTAAAGATGTTGCGCATTGTGTTGTGCTCATTGTATTGAGGATGATGCTCAAATACTACAAAAGCAAATTTTATCTCAATAGCTGTTGAGTTGGCTGATTTGTGTCATAGATGTCTGTGTTTTGGTTCTGTTATGATTTGGGGTTTTCTTGATTGATTTTTGTATTTGCTTTTTTGTCCTTGTCTTTGTATTGTTTTGTCTTCTTTATGCTTTGGTTCTGTTTTGTCACCATTCACCTGTCCTCTGCTCAGTAGTTTTCTGGTTACCTGTCACACCCATCTCCAGCTGTCTTCACTCCTAATCACACACCTCTTCCCACTTCTCCTCATCACCCTCTGCTTTAAAACTCTTCTTCTCCACCTCCCTGCCAGTTCATTGTTGTTTGTTGACAGTTGTTGTTTGCTCCACATCATTCGTTCCTAGTACCCCGCCTTGCTGTTATTTTGGATTTGGTTTTTGATTGTTTTCTGTTGCCACGCCAGCCTTTTGTTTTTGTTAGTTTATTTAAAGAATAAATTGTTGTTTCTTTTAAGTGATGAGTCTGCGCTCTGGTTTCCTCTCGCTCACTACCCATTCTGACAGATTTGTAGCCATTTTGTCTTCCTAAAGGCCAGTTGGCTGTGGTGGCAATCTTGAACTAGGTCCAAAAGTCAATCAGTTGTAGATGTCCATTCAAAGATTACTTTTTGAAAGTTTTTTTTAAAATACATCTTGTGGTTCATGAGATAGTTTGCTATTAAAAAGGCAGAGTTGATTCCAAAAGGTAATGACAAAGTTTTAAAGACAAATCTCACACAATCAGCTAGAGCTTAGAGTATAAGTTGGGGTTCAATCTCAGCTACTAACACACCAAAATTCTCTTCATCTTGAATTAGGTTGAGTCTCAAAGGTAATCAGTTGTACATGCGCATCCAGTAATTGCTTTCTGAGAGTTTGATTGAAACCCAACCACTGATTCATGATATATTTTGTTCAGACAGACAAAAGCAAAACATTGTCCCCCTTTCACCTTCAGGTGATAAACTCACCTTATTCCTTTGACATGGCCCTGCTCCATCTTTAACACCATCACTGAGATATTTTGGATCAGAAGTTAACATCTCTTCATGCAGCCCAGTTTTGTCTTCCACTTTCACTGAGTTGCTAACCTGCTGGAAGGTGACGTCAAGCATTTGGAGTAATCATGGCGTCACATTGGTGATAAACTAAACATTTTTAGGTTTTATGTCACTGGAGTGGGAAGGAGAATTAGTCTCTGGCTTGGTTGTGCGCCAGACCAATGAGATGGCAATGTTATTTACTTACAGGAGGAGTGATACTAATCGTTCTCCAAGTGTGGCATCACATCTTTAAGAGTCAGCTCACGGAGAGCTGAGGTGAAAAGAAAAACCTTCCATGGATTTGAGGGAAGGGGGGGCACATTTATTTAGAAAATCTAAGTGGTGAAAGTGTTCCGGTAATGAGATATCTAAAGCTTTGAGCAGCAATGATCATTCTTCTTCTAAGAGTGTATGTGCATGTCTCATTGTTTATTTTTGTGCATTCAATATGCGAATGAACAAATTCCTGATGGAACAGATCCTTTGGCTCCTGACGTGTTGAATCCTTAAAACCCGAACCAGACATCCCAGGAGGGAAATAACATACCCAGTGAGACGGAAGTCATTTAGGGGCTGGAGACCGTGGTGACTCAGAGATGCGTGTATGAGTGTGTGAGACCCAGGATGGATGGGCTTACGGTGAATAAATGACCTGCCTTGATTCACCCCATAAGCCGAGTCCTCCACCCAGACTCCCTGATATCCCCTTTCATCCATCTCTATAAGAGAAATGACGTAGAGATGGAGAGGCATTCAGGAGAGGCGAGAGACAGAGAAAATGAATATGCAACAGAGAAAAGCGAACGATTTCAAATGCAGGAGCAAGCATAAAGAAGCTAATTAAAGTGAAGGAAAAAATTTCGGAGGGGAGACCGACCAAGACAGAAGACGCGAACAAAAAGATGATTAGACTGAAGTTTGAGTCTAGGGTATGACAAACGGCACCCTGTTCGAACAAGAAGTGCCTTTTTAATGTCACTGGGAGCTGCAGCTGAATGAGGACCCATCTGATGTGAGATGATTCAGGGCAGATTGACCTTTGCCCCTGCAGTTTTTACATGATCTAATTTGCAATGCTGAAATTGAAGATGTAGCTGTTAAAAATGAGTTTTACTCCAATTAAGAAAAATGAGAATTTAGAAAAAGATAATTACCTGAGATGACACCAACTCTGGAAAGAATTCAGGCATCTACCTGGAGTTAGAATAATTGTTCCCACAGTGTGAGTGAATATACTGGTCTGTGCACATATTTCATCTTCAAGAAACTAATTTTCTTTTAGATTTATAAACGTGAAGATAATTTGTATTAATGTCATAATAGAGGATGCCGTATCAAGTGATTAATACCTTCTATTAAAGTGTTCATTATTTCAGGTAAAATAGGCTGAAAAATAGAGACTTACTGCAAATGACATGAAAAAGTAAACTTTAGTAAAGTCCTTTTCAAATGAATGTAACACTGTAGACTGCATGTGTCAAACTCAAGGCCCGCAGGCCAAATCTGGCTCTTGGTAACAAACAGTTATAATTAATCATGCCTAAAAAATTAGGAATAAAATAAGCTTCAAGTTTGTTTGGGTTTTTTTTGTTTGTTTTTTTATCAGGTGAAAAAGGGCAGTAGTCATTTTGATAGAACCAGGCTAAAAATGTAGCATTGGTTTGAAAAATATGTACATTTTAAATGTTGTATTTTTCAACAAAAATTGACACATTAATATTTTGTCACAAATGTCAGTAAACAGAAATGATAGACATGCCATTAAAACGTGTGACTTGAGTTCAAAATGTACTACTTTCTAAACCAATTATTCTAAATATGGTACAAACTTCTTGTCATTAGAAAATGAAAGAAATAACCCCATAAGTCTGTTCCAACACCAGCATAGTACCAGTATCTAGCAGAAGTCTTTTTCTGGACAGTACTTTTTTAAAGGTTTGGTAGGGTAAAAGATATCCCAGTTTGGCTTTAAATACTCAAGGACTATAAGAATCTACATTTTCTGTCTGACATGTTGACAAATCCAGGGCAATCTGTAAAATCCCTGGACATGGGTCAGGTACAAATGAAACCCCCAAATGAGCGACAGTTTACTAGATTGAATACACAAACCTAGTAAACTATCCTTGAATATATTTTGTGCCTACTTCATGTTTTACTGGGAAATCATGGAATCAACAGATAACCATTAGCTTGACTGGCCAAAAAAGGGGTACTGAATAATAATAATAATGACTGAATAATGACCAAATGCTCTCTCACAAAAAGTTGAAAATAAGAAGTTAAATCACATAAAGAACATAATTTTCAGTTTCTTAATTTTTAGCAAAATTTTGCAAAATGTTAAAAAAAGAGAAGGATAAAAAGAATTGTTGTATCATAGCTGCCATACAGGTACATATTCCTCTTAGAAAAGCAAAAAATAAACAAACAAACAAAATCCCTTTTTATTTTTGAAACATTCAAGTTTTCAATTCAATCAGTCACCAAGACGTATTTGTTCCATGATAAAATTAATCAGGAGGAAAACATTTTGTCTCTAATTCTGCCTGTGGTGCATAAACATGACTAAATACATGACAAAATCTAATTACCTTTGTTTGGAAAATTGTTGTGTTGTCCTTGCTAATCAAAACAAATCTGCTGTCCCCTGCATCCAAGAGGGGTATTGCTGTGAGAGCTTGGATTTATTCAGAGTTTTACCTGTGGTTTTTGGTAAAAAGCTGGGGGGGGAGCCCAGAGAAAGATAATTTTAAATGACACAGGCTTTGTTGGAAAGGTGAAGACAAGGACATGGATAGAAACAGATTAAAGCAGCATGGTTGCACTAAAAATCCTGTTTCCATTGTACCACACAAAGAAATCTAAGGTATCGACTAGTACAGGGGTAGGTAACCCTGGTCCTGGAGAGCCACTATTCTGCATGTTTTACTTGTTTCCCTGCTACAACACACCTGATTCAGTGGTTAAATTATCTCTTCATGTTCTGCAGAAGCCTGTTAAACACCCACTGATTCAAATCAGGTGTGTTGGAGCAGAGAAACAAGTAAAACATGCAGGATAGTGGCTCTCCAGGACCAGGGTTGCCCACCCCTGGACTTGTCTATCTTATTTCTGGTAAAATGTTTTCTAAAAAATAAAAACTTCAAGTGAGTAAAGTCAATAATAATTTCCTAATTTAAGACCTTTTCTACATTGGAACAACTTCTATGAGCATATAAAAGTATTTTATTGTTTCAGTTTTAGGAGGACCCTAAACTAAACAAAAATACATGGATAATGGCCCTGAAAAGTGTCTATTATGTTCATTTATTTGGACTGACAGGACTCAGTCAACAATCACTGCCCTGCACATTTCTGAACTTGTAGTTTAATATGACACAAAGCAAAAATTCTATTTGTTGGTTAGTCCACAAAAGGGATTTGGTTCTTGCTCTTGTATTCATCATGCTTGTCTTTTGCCTTATTGTGTTTACAGTTTGTGTCAGCTTTATGCATCTGCTCCATGCCTTGTCATTGGGTAATTTTCGTGGCAGCATCACATCACCACATAAAGGCCTGGCATAGATACTACAGCATTTTTGCTGTTATTTTATGCCTTTGTATTGATAAAGCATTAAAAACTGTTGCCATGTTTATGAAGATATTTTTTTAAAAATGTTCCCGTGTGGACAAGTCCTTAAACAAAACTGCTAAGCTGAAAAACAAAGTAAAACACATGATGGATATTTATATGAAATAGTTTTAGTAATAATTACTGGTATTTTTATGTTCTTTGACAATTTTATTTCTAACCGTAGCCAGTGAAATAGTTGCTGGATTGATCAATGTTGCACTGAAAGAGAATTTTTTTTTCTGGCTCTCCCAGCCTTCGATGTGTCGAACATAAGGCACTTGCTCCTATAAATTTTGTGCTTGTCATTAGTTCAGTGCGCCAACAGAGTGTGAATAAACTGTGCTAATGTTGTTCTAATGAATAACTTTCAAGAGGGGGATTACTTGCAGTGGCTGCTGCAGAATAAATTCAAAATGCATGCACATTTTTTTTCTTCCTGCAACAGCTACAACTGTGATATCTATATTTAAACCTTTCTTCACTCTGGGATGATTAGCAGCACATGCTGAGCCTGCAGCTTTCTTTGCAGCAACTCACTGTTGATGTTCACATTTGCATAGTCATATCCTAAGAACTGTCACATCCCTCTAACCTTGACTAGTTAAACAGCTCCAGAAGACATCTGCCTTGCTCAAGGACACACACCACTCTGGACATTTATAGGGGTCAACAATGCGTGCTTTCACTTTTAACACCAACAAACTGTGGATTCCATCTAGTGACCTTGACCACCAGCTGTTTCCACTGCAAGCAGCTGCAATATAATTATGTAGCCCTCACACTGTGTTTTCATCAGTGACTAAACTACAAAACACAAACACCAGCATTGCAGCTGTAAAAAATAATAAATAAAAAATGTCTGAAATGCCTGAAAATGTCTCACCGGAGAAGATGTCATGCTTAATGCTCTTATTCTTGCAGGCAGATTGATTATTTATCCCAAAACGGTGCACATCTCTGTTGATTTTGGGGTCAAACTCCTGTAAATAAGGTTCATCTGCATACAGAAAGCTTTTTTAAATCGTGTCATGTTTTTCAAAAGCGTACAATTTGTTATTGCATTGATGTAAAAGGAAGGGGAAAAAACAATCTGGGCCAAATGATTTAGTGGCAGATACTCTCATATAACCACAGAAAAACATCAGATGGAAGCAAAAAATACACAATACACAAATGATGACAGCAAGGATAATAAGCTGGCACTGGCCTCATCTAAAAAAACATTTAAATAAACATGCTTTGACACTATAGGACAGAGAAGACTGTTAAGTAGTTCTGCAGAAGAAGAGAATAAAGAAAGTTCTGTAATGGCATCTGACCTGCTGGCACACTTACTGTAATAAAGTTTGTGTGTTCGATATTTCCTTTACAACTGCCACAACAGCCTGCATAAACACTTTTGCCTCCAAACTCTGTACACAATGACTGATGTCACAGGTTATAAGGTACTAACTATTGATAAATATTAGACAGAACATCAGCTTAAAGTTGAATAAATTATCCCTTTAAAAACAAAATTTGTAATCAAAATTTGTGACTGGGTGCCAGCTACCACATGTGTTTGTTTATCTATGAAAAGATCTAAAGTGTCTGAAGTTAGGTGAAATGGTAAGCTTGCCAGTATAATATACAGGTGCTGGTCATAAAATTAGAATATCATGAAAAAGTAGATTGATTTCAGTAATTCCATTTAAAAAGTGAAACTTGTATATTATATTCATACATTACATACAAACTCATATATTTCAAATGTTTAT
>NC_051439.1:2991331-2994079 GCF_001649575.2 Kryptolebias marmoratus
ATTAAACGAAATAAACATTTGAAATATATGAGTTTGTATGTAATGTATGAATATAATATACAAGTTTCACTTTTTAAATGGAATTACTGAAATCAATCTACTTTTTCATGATATTCTAATTTTATGACCAGCACCTGTAAGTTTAGCCAAAGTTGTGTGTTTAAACGCTGAGCTCTGTCTTTATGGCACTCCACTGCCTTGCTTGATCCCTGACATTTATTCTTGACAGTTGTCTTACTTGAGCTTTATTTTTCTTTTGTGTTTTTTAGAAGATTTATTTTTCACGTCCACCTAAATGTCTTCTGTGAGATTCTATGCTTGTCTTATTCCATTATATTGTTTTACCTATGAAGGCTACTGCCAGCCTAATGTAGGTCAATCATGTGATTCAAGCTTCCACATGATTTTTAGTGGACTCACCCAAGTACTTTGTTTACATTGAGTATGGACTCATATTTTAGAATTACATTCAATAGATCTGGAAAACTACTGGTATAAACCTTTCTAAACTGCAGAAATTAATATAGTTCAAGATAACTTTTTTATGTACAAGTTCATACTTTGCTATGAGTACTTTTTTAAAGTGTAGCTCTTAACATAGGAGGGATGATGCCGATAAAAGCAAGTAATATTATGTAGTTAATGCACTTGAGATGCCTCCTAAGGCCTTTTCTTTGTAAAGTTTGCATGAATCATTTTGATGACTCCTGAGTCTAATTGTTTGCAGCAACCACCTCCTTTGCATGAACTCTTTAAGTAAGTGTGGGTTTGTTTACAAAACAGAGACATGCAACTATTTCATTTCTTTTTTATTAGCACACCCACATAAACTAATCTGCCCCAAGGTGAGAGGACATGGGAATATTTCAGCATTATCTCAGCAGTTATATGTTGTTATTGCATCCAATCATGTTTGATTCATTAAAGCAATGTGCATATGAAGGACAGGGCTAATTGACACACTGGAGAGCTCTGGAATGATTTGGATACAGAAGTGCACAACGCATTGCTAAAGGACACAGTCCACTATAGACAAATTCCCATGCAAGGAGGCTGAGATCCTTAAAACCAGACAGAAATGCCATCATTGTCCTTTTTCAAATCACAAATGACAGCTATAACCTTTTTAGTCAATACCAAAATTACACATCAGATCTGACCAAGTAGATGTGTGTGGCAGAATTTCATTCATCTTCAGGTCACAAAACACTTTCATCAGTTTATTTAGTCATTAATATGGATGAGTTGTAGCAGCTGACAAAGACCAGCTTCATTAGCTGATGTTTTTTTTCCTTAATCACTTCTGCTTGTGATTTAATTTCTGCCACTTAGTTATGGTTATTAGATTAGATATCAGGGTATCTTTAGAAACATGTTTCATTGTTTGTGTTGCTAAATTTCATTTATGCATTTCCATTCCTGTTTTGGTCAGTTTTGAGCGGTTGGAGCCAATCTCAATAGTCATTAGGTAAAAACAGGTCCATCACAGAACAATCCACATGTTTGTGTTTGTACTACCTTTTTTGTTTGTTTGTTTGTTTTTAATTTTGCATGGATATGACTTTAAACACTACCCCAATTTCACAATTTTTTAAAGTTGATAAGAAAAAGCAAACCAGGCATAAGATATTTCAAGGAGATTGAGGAAATTCAACATTACATATATCCATTCATTTTCTTATGTCATGTGTTAAAAATATATAAATATCCAGAGGTTACTTTAAAAGTCAAAAGTTTAATGTTCAAATCAAATGTATAATCTGACTAATAAAGGAAATTTCTGAAAACGAAGAATAACAAGGAAACAAAAATATTATTGATGCTGATCAAATTTGAAATGGTCATAAAACATCATCAGCCAAGAATTTATGAGTCAATGGTGTATTGAATGAGCCAAATTTTTAAAGATATAAATCCATTCATCTATACTTTAGAATATCATTCTAGCTTGCTAAAAAGGATGACTATGACTGAAGTCAATTCTTTAAATTTACTTTTCTGGCAGGTATTATGCATTTCAATAAAGCATTCTGCTCAACTTTTTAAGTATTTCTTGTTTAAAAAAATCTATAGATTTTTGCAAATATCTTAAATTTAAAACTGACTGCAATATGAACAAAGTTCTGCATGAATCCAGTGCCTCAACATAATTACGAATTTGCAGCAAACACTAAGGCCCAAACTACATTGCATTGGATAGTTTTTTTTAAACAGATATTTTTTTTCTCCATTTAAAAAAAATATAATCATTATTTACACAAGAGACAAAACATTGAAATACCCATGCCACGCCAGTAGGGGAGTGATAATGTTGGCATTACCAGCACATCAAAAAAAAAAAACAGGTTTCTCCCAGTACACTTGTAGTTAGGCCCGAGCAGCGACAGCGCTGCGAAGGCCTATTGTATCTGCTCTGTTTCCTATTATTATTACGATTCTTTGCGTTCTTAAAACGCTAATTTGGAGGTCTAAACATATTCCAAAAGTCACCAAATTTCACCGTAAATTGTCCCCCGCGAGAAATAACACGATTTTAATAGAATCAAAAATGGGCGTGGTAAAACTGCTCCACAGCGCCCCCTAACGTGAGATAGGACCAACCGTACATCGTAGAGATCTAAAACTTGGTATGTAGGTAGAACACGCCAAATCAAGAAAAAAAGTCTCTTGGAGGTATGCCCTAAAATGTACAGGAAGGCGGCCATCTTGGGTCAAAGTGCAATTTTTGGTCATTTTTGATTTTTGCAC
>NC_051439.1:2995214-3023042 GCF_001649575.2 Kryptolebias marmoratus
CATTTGCACACGGTTGGCTCTAAATCACACATGCATTATCGGATTTGCACCAAACTAGATATGAATGGTCTTTGTTAACCTCTGAAGAGGCCAAAAGGATTATACTGGAATTTGACTCTAGTGCGCCCCCTATAATAGTCGAAGAGTTATATCTCCCTGATACCTCATCCGATCTGCATGAGATGTTTTGTGCATCATCAGTAAGCACTGTTGCACACATTAGTGTGGTAATTTAATGACAACACTTAAGCCCCGCCCACTAAGGATTTTTGGGAGACTGTAACTCTGAAACGGCGCAAAGTAGGTAGGTCAAACATTACAACGAGACTCCCCATGGGTCAAGTATCAGCCTTTTTAACTTCAAGTTCACAAGGTCAAAGGTCACGAGAGCCCATGTGCTCTAACTCTTTAACCGTTTGACGTAGCAAAGTCAAAGTTTACAGCATGGCAAAGGACTGGTACTGATCCTGACTGAAGGCAATTTGGGACATTTGCTGTAAACGCCACCTAGTGGAAGGTACAGGAAAGGTGCGAGAGTGTAGACAGCGGTCGCCAGAGCTCCCGCGGTCGCAAGGCCGGAGCGGCGCTGAGCTGCGAGGGCCGCCCAATGCTGCTTGCAGCTTTAATTGTTTTTGTTGTTTGTTTGTTTGTTTTTGATGTTGTTTCCTATTTCCTTTCAGTCTTTAACCTTTTTGAGCATATGTTTGAAGATTAATAGTGAAAAAGTGAGGAAAGAGCAGGAGAGACATTGGAAACAGCTCCATTATTTTTATCACAAAGAAATCAAATCATAGTGAAGATATGATGATAAAACCAGTCTCAACAGGGAATATATCTTGACACAACACCTGTGTGTGTTAATGTGACCATTTAAAGTGCAGTTAATCAACAGTCATTTGTTTCTCTTCAGGGTGGCACAGCGGAGCAGCGGTTAGAGCTGTGGCCTCCCAGCAAAAAGGTTGTAGGATCATTTCACAACCTGGGTCCTTTCTGGGTGGAGTTTGCATGTTCTCTCTGTTCTCACGTGGATTTACTCTGGGTACTCCGGTTTCCTACCACAGACCAAAAACATGCATGTTAGATTAATTGGTTACTCAAAAATTGTCTCTAGGTGTGAGAGCCTAAATTGTTGTTTTTCCCATTTGTATCTATGTGGCCCTGTGATGGACTTGCAACCTATCCAGGGTGTCCCAGGCCTCTCACGCAGTGACTGCTCCTTTCCCCTGACCTGGAAAGTAGAAGCGAGTAAAGAAAATGGATGGATGTTTCTCACCTCTTTCTGTTTGCCAGTCATGTGACTGAATTCTTGCAACAATAAAAACCACAACTATATTTTGTACTTTAATTTGCAAGTTTTTCTTGTTCTGTGAAATACTGCAAATGCCAAAGTTGACTTAATGAAAAAAAGCTCAAATAAAATTCTGGATTTTGATTTTTAGAGGAAAATTAGTCAAACAATAGTTAAAATGTATTCCTGTGTTGTGGCTGCATTACCTTCAACTACATTGAATCCTCATGGAAGAGGAGAAAACAATAACTAAAATGTAAAATATATAGCTCCTATGTGAACATTACTGAGGCCTGTTGGGTGATATTTTGCACCAATTGAATGTAGACATCAGGTCCTACATCTTTTGTTGAGAATTAGTTTTTCTCTGCATGACAAGATTTTGTAGCTGGCAGCAATCTCAATCTGAGAGACTAGAGAGCCCTGACAATCTACCAACTGACTAGGTGGGCAGCACAAATAATGTTAGGAACCCTGACTGACATAACATTTACAAACTGAAAGAACATTGAGGCTTAGTAATCAGCCAAAAAATAATGAGCTGCTGCTAATTTTGCTCTCCAGCTCTAAGAGAAAAGAAAAAAAGTCTGTTACAAAATATTATTTGTACCTTTAAAATGTAATGCAATGAAAACTGTCCTTCGTTAAGATCAAACTATACAAGACTTTATTTGTACATTTTTAATTGAATTGTATTTTTAATACAATCTATTTTTAATCTACTTTTTAAACACATTTGAGTGTCAGATTATATTTTATTTTATAACTGTGCTGAACTTTAAAGCATTTGTTTATGGCAGCCTTGATCATGGGCTTAATTGCATTCATTAATGATTCATTATTGTTATTTTAGCCAGTTAAGCATTGTGACTCATTTGACTCTTCCACAGGGCAGATCCTGTCGCTTTTCATGTTTTCTTCAAATACAGTGTATCTGGGCAAAACTCAAAAGTGAAATTAAATGAAGTGAGATTTATTTATATAGCACTTTTCAGCAACAAGGCGATCCAAAGCGCTTTACAACAGAAATAAAAACAGAATCAAATACAGAATGAAACACAAAAAAGAAAAACACAACAATCATGTATTCTAAATGAATCATGTATAATATAAATGAAATATAGGATAATCTAAATAAAATCACGAAACCAGACATATCTAAGCATGAGCTGAGACAGTCAAAATAGTAGCTAAAATAATCTAAATGAAATTGGAGTGAGAGAGATGACTCAGAAACAGCGGAGTGTGCGTATGTGTGTGTGTGTGTGTGTGTAGAGACAGCGGGAAGACGGTGTCGTGTGTGTGTTGTATGAATGTGTGTGTGTGTGTTTGCAGATAGGTCCATGAATCACATCACAGAGGCCATTGTCTTTGATAATGTGATGGAAAGTTTATCAGCGAACTCTGAACAGATTCACAGATGTCCTTAGGCAGGAGGGAGCAGAGCGTCTTGTCTACATAGTTCCAGGAGAAATTTCAAGATAGCTGACCAAGGTCAGCCTAGGGGATCTAATTCACAAACAAACAGTAATTGTTTTGGTTCAGGCAGACATGTTTTTGTCTGTCTTAAAAGTCTTGCTGATACTTCTCAATGGCGAATCCAAACAGCCAAATTCCAGGATCATTCCACCTAATTTGAGCGGGCAACTTTCTCCAAGATGTAACACATATTATGAGTTCCAGAACCGCAATTCAGTCTGCGGCCCTGTAAAAGGATCCCATCCAACTTACAATTCAGCTCCCGTAACCACACAGTTTGACCGCCGAACCCATCAAACGAATTCGACGATAAGTCAGGAAACTGCCTAATCCAAACAGCAGAAATCCTGTTATCAAAAATCCAAATATGTAAAGATCTTCCACGTCTTCCACAGACAGACTCGATAGACAAACAGGATTCCGGCGTTTCCAGGAATCCAACGTGTATCCAGCGAAGAATGTCTTCTCAGGGCAAGCTGGCTCTCCTTTGGTCAGCCTTCCCGTCGAGAAAATTTGATCAATTGGGTTGAGAGACCAGCTGACCAGATCCATAGTTCAAAATAGCAAGTTTTGTTTCCATCGTCAACCGCTTATTCATGGTCGGGTTGAGGGGGCAACAGGTCCAGTAGAGAAACCCAAACATCTCTTTCTCTAGCATCAACCTCCAGCTCCTCCTCCAGGATCCCAAAACATTCCCAGGCCAGAGAAGATACATGATCCCTCCAGCGAGTTCTGGGTCTGTCTCGAGGTCTCTTCCCAGTGAGACTGCCCAAAAAACCTCCAAAGGGAGGTGTCTAGGAGGTTTCTTAATCAGATACCCGAACCACCTCAACTGACTCCTTTCAACACGAAGGAGCAGCAGTTCTACTCTGAGCTTTTCCCTAATGGCGGAGGTCCTCACCCTATCTCTGAGTGTTGGAACGTAGATATGCCAGTAAATGAATAGTTTTGCCTTTCGACTAGACTCTTTCCTTACCATGACTGATGGAAACAACACCCTCATTACTGCAGACGTGCCCTCGATCTGTCAATCCATCTCCTGCTCTATCCTACCATCACTCGTGAACAAGATGCCCAGATACTCCTCTACATGAGACAGAGAAAGTCAAACTCCCATGACCTCCTTAGCAACCCCGCAAGTGTGAAGATCTGGTCCACTGTTCCTTGATTGGAACGAAAGCCACACTGCTCCTTCTGGATCCGAGGTTCAACAGTTGGTCAGAGTCTCCCTTCCAACACCCTAGGGTAAACTTTAGGGGAGGCAGAGAAGTGTGATCCCCAATAATTGGAACACACTTGACAGTCCCCCTTTTTAAAAATGGGAACCACCACTGCGGTCTGCCACTCCACAGGTGTTGTCCCGGTCCTCCATGCGATGTTGAAGAGTTGTGTCAACCATGACAGCCTCACAACGTCCAGAGCCTTCAGCAACTCAGGGCAAATCTTGTCCACCCCTGGCGCCCAGCCACCAGGGAGCTTTTTGACTACCTCAGTGACTCTGCCATGGTGATGGATTTGTCTTTCCCCGAGAGCCCTGACTCTGCCTCCTCAAAGGTGGACATGGTGACCAGATTAAGGAGATCCTCAAAATGCTCCTTCTGTCGTGTTATTAAATTATTCACGTGAGTCCGGCTGTTAGCTTAACGTGGCTTTAACTTTATTCTTTACCTGCCCGTCGCTCCGCCCTGACGTCACCTAAATGCGTCCCTCTCTTTACTAAATACACAGTTACCCCACATCTCCCCTTTGTAGAATCAATGGGTAGACTGCCATTGATTCCGCAGAACCTTAGGGGGTTATTTTGCCCCTGTGGCAGGAAGGTCTGCTCCTATCTTTATCTTGGACCATATACACACACCCAGACACAGCAGTTTACCCTTAGCTTGAAAAACAAATTTACAAATAGAATAACAGAAAAAAATCATGTGCTGTCTGAGCTAACTCTGAACTCTGAGACTTGCACAATTACATTTATAGATTGCAAACATAAACAATGATAAACACAACATGTTCATTTAAAGTAACAACCATTTTTTTCGCTCTCTCTCTTCTCAGTTAGGGTCCCGCACAATTTACAAAATTTATAAGTCTAATCTGGTTGGTTTTACCACCGCTCTCCCAGACCTGGTTCTGAGGGAAGGAGTGCCATCCATCCATTCATTATCTTCCGTTGTTTTGCTGCGGGTTGTTCTGGACTCCTCAGACTATGCTCAGCTGCATCACTGGTGCTCTGCTCCCGCAGAGGCTGTATGGCAACAAGATGGCGCCGGTTCCTTCTTATGATCCCCTGTGGTCCCTCCACCAGATATGAGTGGGGTGTAGTGTGGCTTCCGACGACAGTACCAGCTGCTCTTTGGTCTGTGACCCACACGTTTTGTCCTGCTGTCAATCTGTTAAGGTTCTGTGCCCGGTGTCGTAGATCATAGCGTTGAGCATCTTTTCTCCTTCTCTCCTTTTACTTCAGTAAAACAGCATCTCCATCAGGAAGAGCAGGGTTTAGCAATGAGGGAAGAATAGGCACAGTGGTGCGGAGCCTCCTTCCCACAAGGAGTTAAGCTGGACTGTATCCATTTTGGAGTGGGGTAACCCTGTAAGCAAGCAGAGCGAGGTATGGATCCTCTGACTTTTTCAATATCCCCTTCACCGTCTGCACTGCACGCTCCGCTTCTGCGTTTCCCTGAGGGTATTTTGGGCTGCTGGTCACATGACGGAACCCATAGGACTCTGCAAACTCAGCAAAGGCTGCTCCAGAAAACTGTGGCCCATTATCGGTCACTAAAGTCTCACAGATCCCATGACGTGCGAAAATTGACTTCAGGTGGAGGATCACGTCATTAGACTGTGAGGTTTAGAAGAGCAATCTTCACATACCTTGACATGCAGTCCACTATTAGCAGGTAAGTCTTGCTCCCTAGCATGAACAGATCTGCTCCGCACTTTTGCCATGGTCGCCCTGGAAACGGTGTTGTCATCAGGGGCTCCCTGTGGTTCTGTCTCTCCTGGCAGCATGCTCTGCAATTAAGAACCAACTCGTTCAGCTGCTGGCTGAGGCCCGGCCACCACACAGACTGCTGTGCCCGCTCCCGACACTTGCCCACCCCTTGGTGTCCTTCATGCAACTTTGCAAGAACATCATTTCTCATCATAGAGGGGATAATGAGTCTTTGTCCTTTTAGTAGTAACCCATCCTGCACTGTAATGAAAGATCGTTCAGCCCAGTATGACTTTAGTGCCGGTTCTTTATTTTTGTGCATAGGCCAGCCTTCTTCACACAGCTGCATCACACGCGCACACACACACTGTCCCTCTGCACCTGGTCCTTCAGTTCCTCCAAATAGGCTGTACTTGCAGGTAGATTGCTCATTACCATGTCTATGTAGATGTTTGTGTCTTCAAACAGGTCTTTGTCGGTGGGTGTTTCACCCCTTTCAACCGGTGTTCGTGAGAGTGTATCTGCTGTCCACAGACATTTCCCTGCCTCATGTGCTATAGAGTAGGAATAGCGCATGAGACACATTCTGAAGCGTTGGATTCGAGGAGGTAGGGAGTCCAGTGGTTGAGACCCCAGGAGACTGAAGAGGCTTGTGATCCGTCTCCAGCTGGAAGTGTTTACCAATCAGGAAGTTTCGGAACCTCTCGCAGGCCCAGGTCAGACCCAGTGCCTCTTTCTCCACCTGTGCATATCTTTGGTCGGTTGGCGTGAGAGACCGTGATATATAAGCTATAGGCCTCCACTCCTCACCCCATCTTTGAAGCAGCACTCCTCCTAGCCCATATGATGATGCATCTGCTGAGACTTTACAGTCCCTATTTGGATCATACATAGCTAGAACCGGTGGTGATGACAGTGCCTCCTTCAGATCTTGAAAAGCTTTTTTCTGCTCAACACCCCACATCCAGAAGTTCTTTTTCGACAGGAGATCATGCAGGGGTTTGTCTCTCTCCGCCAACTGTGGAATAAACTTGCCCATCTGATCTTACAGGATCTTAGTTTTGCTGAATCCTCTGTTAAGGGAATTTGCCAAAACCCCATACTGGCACCCAGCTTACTGAAAATTTTGGCTCCAGATAATCTTCCAAGTGTTTCCTCCACTGATGGCAGGATGAACTTCTCTCGACACACTGACTCGTTCAGTTTGGTTAGATCGACACATATGCGCACACCCCCTGTCTTTTCAGGCACCACCACGATGCCGGCGCACCAGTCCGTTGGCTCCTCGACTCTACATATCACACCAAGGCTTTCCATGAGGGACAGTTCCTGCTTAAATTTGTCCATCAATGGAAATGGTATCCTCCTTGGTGTTTTTAGTGAGAACGGTTCTGCCCCTGGTTTAAGCTTTATGGCGTATGGCTGTTGTACTTCTCCAAGTCCGCTGCATAGTTTTGGGTAAGATTGTTTTAGTGACTCCATGGTAACACTGTCTAGGCGCGCGACTAGCCCCAGCCTACAGATCACAGGTCTTCCCAACAGTGCAGTGTGCAGGTGACGAACTATGTACACATCATCCATCTCTTCATTCCCACCTCTTTTAAGCAGCAGCCTGGCGATGCCCACAACATCAAGTGGACTTTCTTAGGTGTCCTGCACACAAGACTATAATGCCCTTTTCTGCCACATAAGTGACATTTGCCTTCATTTGCAGGACAGTCACACTTAGGGTGTGATGGAGAACTGCCACATTTTTGACACTGTGACTGTAAAGCTTTCCCTTTGCTGTTTCGAGCTTTGTGTGTCTTATTGACATGCTGAGGTTTATTTTTTACAAACTTTCTATTTTTGGACTCTCTGACTCTGTCCACAAACTTAGCATCACTAGCCTGCGCTTTGGAGTCTCCTTGTAGAGAAGCTTACTGTTTTTTTACTTCCTCACTTTGACGTGCCATCCTCACTGCTCTATCTAATGTAAGTTCTGCGTCCAGCTGCATGCGTTCGGAGAGCCCTTTGTCCAACAGTCCGACAACAAGTCTGTCTCTGATTAGCTCGTCGTGTAACACCCCATAGTTACAGTGTTCTGCTAACGCATGACTGACTCTCCTTCTTTTTGCTTGCGCATGTTAAACTTGGCACGCTCGTATATTACATTTTTCTTTACAATGAAGAATCTTTGAAAGCTATCACGTACCCCCTTGTAAGTGTCTCTATCGGCAGTCGTCAGTGTAAGCCCGCGTAAAATATCGTCCGCCTCATCACCCATGCAGTATATCAATGTGTTTATCTGATTCTCTTCGGAACTTGCATTTAGGTTACTTGCCAGGCGAAAACTTTCAAATCTTCTAATCCATTTATTCCACTCTTGCGGTTTTGAAAAGTCGAAGGACACCGGTGGCTTGATATTGAACGTAGCACATTGTCCTGGGCCCGCTGCAACTCTCTGCGATGCTGCTGCCGACGGCTCCCCCGTCCTGCTGCTCACGTTTTCTCCGTCACTCATTTCGTCCTTTTCTTTTCTTTCTTTGATTTTTTTTTTTTTTTTTTTCCGCAGGCGTAAAAAACTGACCGGCTTTTCCTCTCCACGTAGCTACAGGACTTCTGACACCATGTCGTGTTATTAAATTATTCACGTGAGTCCGGCTGTTAGCTTAACGTGGCTTTAACTTTATTCTATAACTGCCTGTCGCTCCGCCCTGACGTCACCTAAATGCGTCCCTCTCTTTACTAAATACACAGTTACCCCACACCTTCTACCACTTGTTACATGGTCACATTTTTTCTTTTGCTTCCGTCTTTTGTTTGTTTGTTTGTTTGCTGTTTTTATTTTGGCACCTTTGACGGTTCACTGGTCCAACACTTGGACTAGGTCCAAGCCAGTCCAAGTGTTTTTAACCGGGCTGGTTGCGCACCTGAGGTTGATGAGTGAGGTGGCGTGTTTGAAGCTGTGGTAGCAGCAGAGGCTCGTGGAAAAAGGAATTGAAAGTACGGTGCGGGAAGGCCCTGGATGGAAAAAGACTACCTTCACCTCGGGACGGATCCACCCAGAGGGGAGCGTCGGATGTTTTGGTCGGGAAGAAGTTTGTTTCCTTATTGTTTGGAGTTTTTGGATAAACTGGCTGGACGCTAACGGATTTTTAGCACCGGGGAGTTTACACACCTGCTAAGACCGACCACACACAAAATCACAAGTGGTGCATTTTTTTTAGAGAAGAGGGAAAAACTACATAAAATAAAAACTATTGGACGGATCATCTGACGGACGAAGGATCACGCGGGCTCGTCCTTGTAAGGATGTCAGCTTGTTGAGAAACGGATCGGACATCTAAGGTAAGCCCTCACCCACAGTGTGTGTCCCGTCAGGTGCCCGTTTTTTTTTTCTTGTCTCTTTTCCTTTTCATTGTGTACTTATTTGTTGCGACTCTACACTCCCGTAAATTTATTTTTTTTAAAAAGAGAGAAGAACGAGCAGGGTGAGAGAAGCGGTTCGTAACACACTCTACAATATCCCTATTACAGGTCAACAGTTTCCTAAAATCCATAAAATCCCAGCAAGTTTTATAAAATCAGAATTTGTTTTTTACAATATATGTGTATATAAATGCATATTTTAAATGTACAGAACTGTACATTATAAGCATTTATTTCTAAAGACAATGTAAATGTCAGTCATTTGGCCTTTTAAGGCTAAAGAACAGTTGTGCTACTAATTTGTCAGTTACTTCAGCTCCATTTTTAATTACAACATCAAATAAATGGGCCAAATCTCTGCACTGGGCTCTAATCACTAATCTGCTATTAGTATTTCCAGCCAGGGGGTATAATTGGAGCAGCTCGTAGTTGTGGAAAATAACTCATCATCAACAAAGACTCAAGGGTGGGCGACTTTGCTGAGCAGCTATTGTCAGATTAGAGGAAAAAAATAAATAAAAGGATTACGCTGCAAATTCCATGGTGCTTGAAGCTGAATTTACTCTCTTGTTTGATAATGTTAATGTTTCGTCTAAACAGATGCACCTGGGTCTGTGTGTGACAAACAGTCATGGGAAAATAAGAAGTCTAGCCTCTTTCTGTTCTAGTTTTTTAATTCTCTGGTCTTTACCCAGTTCAAAATTTCTCCTATCTATCCTCAAGTGTACAAACAACTTTAGGGTTTGATTGGAACAGCAAATTCCACCATGTCATTATATATGAAACAAAAATGAAGTCAAAATGGAAAAGCCAGGTGTAAAAAAACTATATCCAAGCTTTTTGCTTCAACAGAATTTAAGAGGTTCAGTAGCAGCCAGGTGCTGCTGATAAAATGTATTTATTAATTGATCATCATCAGTGTGAGCACCTCTATCAAAGCAAGAGTTTTTCTCAGTTCCATGCTCGGGAGCATACATGTGTGTGTTAACACAATGCCAACAAGGAAAGAAATCAGCAATGGGTTTACAGAAGCAGCTGTTGCTGCCCGTCAATCTGGGAAAGGTCGGAGAGGAAAAGCAGTAGACTCTCAGCAAAGTGATTGTTTGTTAGATTTGCACATGGAAAACTGAGAACTGTATTTCAATTTACATGTTTTCAAAAAGGACTTTAAAAAGGGCTTTAAGGACTGACTGTGGTGAGACAAGATGATTTATGTTTATGATCCATCTCTCCCTTTGATAAATACTAAGAGGTACATTTTTTGGATTTTTCATGTTAGGAGGAGAGAAAGTTTACTTTCTGCTGTTACCAGTCGTTTCTACCTCTTTATAATTATTCTGTATGTTATTGTTAATTTCGGTATGCAATGTAGCAGTCCTGAATGGTTTTATAATTATATTTTCTTACAGACTGCGTTTAAAAGTTTGCTGGGTTTTTTCCCTCTTTCCCCTTCTCTAACTATTATACTTAGCACTAATGTTTGCTTTGTGGGGCGTGATGGATGGATGGAGGAAGTTGAGGAGGCTGGGTTTATATGTTGAAGGGATACATTTTTTATAACTTGTTTTTGTGAAACGGGTGTGTGAAATGGGGAAACGGGGAATGCTGTGTGAACGTTTATATTTCTACTTAGATAACTTGTTTTTGTGAGACGGGGAAAGACAACACTTATATTGTTCTGTTTGAACGCTTATATTTTTCTGTGGGAACACATATTTTTCTGTGTGAATCTTATGTTGTTCTGTGTGCGAACACTTGGGAGTCTTAGAAAGTGGCTGCTGGTTTTGGAAAACATGTTTTCCAAAACCAGCAGCCACTTTCTCAGACTCCCAAGTGTTGTGTTCAAACGCCTAACTCATAGCAGGAACACCTGCGTGGAGGGACTGGCCCTCCCTCTTCGCACGCGGTCTTTGTTTATTCACCTCTATAATACGGGGAAGCACTGACCCCCGGACAGAGTCTGCTGCGGGTTGTGCGCAAACGCCCAGCTAGTTGATGCTGCTCTGCCCGGACTGTTGGCTCTCCAGTCCAGTGTCAAGGTAAGAGGCGCTTATGTTTTATTAAGTCAGCATCACGGGGATGTGAAGCATTGAAATGCTGCTTGTTTTACTGTGTTCTGTGGCGGGATAAAGTGACACAATTATTCTAGCAGAAGCAGTGTGAGTGTGATTTATTGTGTCGACTTCTTCCGATCCTGTCTAAATATTTCACAAAACATATGTTATCGGACAGTTGTAGGTATTTCATATGGTTATAGTTCAAATACCTAAATCTCTAACAACATGATTATATGGCAGTTGTATTGAGTTGTGATTTATGTAGTTTTATAGTTGGCGGCGCCACCGCTGCACGTGGGCGGCCGGAAGACCTTAATTTTTTTTTTTTCTTATCCAGATGTGGACTCTTCAGGAAGGTTTGACAGTTTGTCACTCCCTTACCTACCTTGTTCTCTTTGACGTTTTTTGTTTATTTTCACTATTAATATTATTATTTCTCTTTTAAATGGATCCAACCGTCTCCTTTTCTACTGCTGGGCTGGC
This sequence comes from Kryptolebias marmoratus, assembly GCF_001649575.2. Taxonomy (NCBI): domain Eukaryota; kingdom Metazoa; phylum Chordata; class Actinopteri; order Cyprinodontiformes; family Rivulidae; genus Kryptolebias; species Kryptolebias marmoratus. The sequence continues at coordinate 3,006,865 of NC_051439.1, forward strand.
TCTTTTTTTTATTGTATCATGCTTTTCATCACATGGTGGCTCTTAATCTGATCTCAATCAATGCCAGGGGTCTTAACACTCCTCACGAAGGAACCATTATATTAGAGTTTCTCCGTAAAAAGAACATGCATTTTGCTACGATACAGGAATCACATTTAATGCACAAAGATGCAGGCCGAATGGCCAACAAATTTTACCACCCTATTGCAACTTCTTCTGCAACTACAAAATATAAAGGTGTAATGGTGCTGTGTAAATGCAATCTGAAGTTCAATTTAATTGGCTCTTGGGCAGATGATGCTGGCCGGATAGCTATTGCTAAGATTTGCATGGAAGGAAAAAACATAGCATTTATTTCTGCTTATGCCCCAAACACATATGATGCTGCCTTTTATGATATGGTAACTAAATCTATGCTTGATCTTGCAGGTTTTCATCTGGTCCTAGGTGCAGATTTCAATGCAGTGTGGAACAGCTGGGCATAACGGGTGGCGGTGAGAGTAGGGATCAACGTCTCATCTATGGCACTCAGACAGTGGGCAGCAGATACAGGCATGGTTGATATATGGCGTATGATTAATCCCTAGTTCAAAGACTTCTCAATCTACTCAGGGAGGCATAAAACCTTCTCGCAGCTAGACTTTATCTTTGCTTCTAAAGATTTATTCAGGAATGTCCAAAATGCTTATTATGTCCCAGTTGCCTGGTCTGATCACAAACCAATTTACTGTTCAGTCACTATTCGCTCTTTATCATTTAAAGCTACGAGGTGGCGCTTTAACTCATCCTTATTGCAAGACGAAATATTTAAAGCTCAGTTTGAAAGCATGCTCAGAGTTTTTGGAGTTCAATGTTGGCTCTGTCTCTGATCCAAGGATTCTTTGGGAGTCCCAAAATAAAGAACGTGCTGCTAATCTGCAAGCCTTAGAACTGAGATATGCAACCCTTGACGCAATTTTACAACATCCATATGAATACTGCTCTGCAGAAGGAACTGGTTAAAAAAAAAGACGGAATTCCTCATGCATAAAACAAGGCAAACTTAATATTTTAACTCCTCTAAACCTAGCCATCTACTAGCTATGAAGCTCCAGACGGATGAGCATTTTGCTGACATTTTTTGTGTCAAGGCTAAAAATGACACCATTCAATCTGATCCAAAATTAGTGAATGCTGCCTTTGCTTCCTTTTACTAGGAATAATACAAGTCAGAAAGCAGTGTTACTAAAAATGCCTACAATGAATTCTTAAACAATATTAGTCTTCCATGCCTTAGTGATGACATCTCCCTAACACTGGATAACCCTGTTACATTGCAGGAGTGTGAAGTTGACACTAAAGACATGTGCAAAGGTAAATCACCAGGGCCAGATGGCATTCCACCTGAATTCTATCTCTTTCTGGCCTTTGATCGACCAGCTTTTGCTAGACATGTTTCAACACTCCATCAAGGAAGGTTCCTTCTCTAGGGATGTCAACTCAGCATTAATTTCACCACTCCTGAAGAAGGGAAGGAACCCTGTGTAATGCTCCAGCTATAGGCCACTTTCACTGTTAAATGCGGATCTGAAGATATACGCGAAACTACTGGCCCTAACAAGGCCATGTAACTAAAGTGGTTCATAGTGACCAGACGGGGTTTCTAAAATCCAGAATGGCCATAGATAATGTTAGAAGATTATTGCATGTTGTGAATGGCGCCCAAAACCTGGGCTCTCCTGCAGCTGTTCTTTCATTAGATGCAATGAAGGCTTTTGACCGCCTCGAGTGGCCTTTCTTGTGGTCAGTGCTTGAGTCTATGGGCTTTGGCACGTCATTCATTAACATGATAAATGAACTGTACAAAAACCCAACAGCCGTGGTGCTCACAGGCAAAACTAGCTCTCCCCCCTTCACTATCTCGAGGGGCTCAAGACAAGGTTGCCCTCTTAGTCCATTGTTATTTGCCCTTTCACTTGAACCACTTGCACAGGCTATTCACAGCTCCCCTACAATTTCTCCAGTCCCTACACCAAAATTAAAATTAACTGGCAGAAATCGGCGTTAAAGCCTTTATTTTTGTTATATATTTTGTTATATATTTTGTTATATGCGGATGACATTTTACTGTATCGAAGCAATGCTGTGCACTGCATTCCACATGTTCTGGCTACTTTTGAGCATTATGGTAAGCTTTCTGGTTTTAAAATTAACTGGTAGGAATCTACGTTAATGCCTTTTAAATCAGGCTATGGTCAATGCCGCTGTTCATGCATCTATACCAGTCACTAAACACTGTTTACTTGGGGGTGGACATCTGTTCTTCCATACAGGAATTATCTGAGAAGAATTTTTCTAACACACTTAACAAAGTTATAGCAAACCTTGAGAGATGGACTAGACTAGAAATTCGATACTGTTTAGTTTAGCTTTATCTTCCTGTACACTTAGTTTAGTTCTGTACATTTAGTCATGTTTAGATCTGTTTAGTTTAGCTACTATTTTTGACTGTCTTAGCTCATGCTTAGATATGTCTGGTTTTACTTCGGCTGTATAGCGGGCCTGGGGTACTTTTAGATAGTTCGGTACCGTTAGTTTTAGTTTTAGCTTAGTTTAGTTCTGTACATTTAGTCATGCTTAGATCTGTTGGTTTGTTCATTATCATGTTCTGTAACTTTGTCTGTAATTTTGTTCTTGTGTTGTAAAGCACTTTAAGTCGCTCTGTGATGAAAAGTGCTATATAAATAAATGTACCTACCTACCTATCTACCTACCTACCTAATATATCAATACGTCAGTGCCATTTGAGAATCGGTCCTATAATTTCGTATTTGCCATCTATATGGAGAAGGGTGGCGAAAATGGTTGGTTATTTTGGATTTACCCCATACTCTCCAATATTTAACAATGACAAATCTTGATTGGTGGTCGCCCTATTTGTTTTCCCACCTGGGAAAGGAAAAATATTTACAAGCTTGGTGACATTTATGGGGAGGGAGGCTTACTCACCTTTCAGGAGATTTGTAACAAGTTTGATACGCAAGTTTCCTCTTTTTTCTTTTATTTACAGTTAAAATCATCCTTAAAAGACAGTGGTGTCCCCTTGCAGGAACCTCTCACAATACACCCATTTCAAAAACTTCTACTGGTTTTGTTTCAAGACTATCGGTTTCTGCTGCAGCACACTTATAGGCCTCTGGCATTGAATTTGGCTTGGAGAAAAGACATCCCAGATATGGAGCCATCATTTGATTGGGATGGAATGTGGACTAATCACTTTGAGTCGCCTTGTGCTGAAAAGTGCTATATAAATAAATGTACCTACCTACCTACCTACCTACCTACCTACCTACCTACCTACCTACCTACTAATGTGAGCCTGGCATCTAGAAATCCTGACCATCAGCAATTCCATTACAACTTTATACATAGAGTATATTTAACTCCTAGAAAACTTTACTTGATGAAGATTATTAATGATCCTACATGTACTCTCTGTTCTTCTAGAGATACTGGAAGTTTCTTCCATTTGTTCTGGGAGTGTGCACCAGTCTTCAAATCTTGGAAAATGGTTACCTCTAACATATCTAAGATCTTGGGATCGGATTGCGTTGCTCTCCTGCTACACTCATCTTCAAGGATTTATCAAAGCTGGAGATGACGCAAGATACAAGAAGAGCTCTGTTGGCGGGACTTACGGTTGCAAAAAAACTAGTGGCAACACGTTGGAAACCACCACACTCACTTTCTTTACGTGCATGGATTTTAACATATTTGGACATTGTTTATCTACAATTGTCGTTAGCTAGAGTTAACGGAGCCAAATAATTGACTATTGAGGCTTGGAGTTCATTTCTAATGGCCCTCTGTGAATTTCATATATAATAGGCAAAGGGATTTTTGAACTGTTGGATCCAGGGTATGTTTCTGTTTCCTTTAATTTTTGGTTTTTGTTTAAATTATTTTTATTTTTGTACCTTTCTTTTCCTTTTCTTCACTTGTTCTCGTTGTTCTCGTTAATGTTACCACTTTAGCATGCATACAGCGATGTGGATTTTTGGTCTGCACTTTCTGTAAGCCATAAGAGAGTATCTGTACTTCAACACAAAATAATAACAAAATAAAATAAAAATTTCATCAAAAACTTTAAGCTTAATAGTCAGAGTCAACCCTGTTGTTGCAAAACATATAATGAACCACTGAACTTTCAGAAAGTAATAATTAGATGTACAACTACAATTGATTAACTGATTACGTTCTAAAAGTTTCATTAAATCCATCCACTGGTTCATGAAATTCTATGCTAACACACAGACAGTGTTGATGGTGACAGATAACGCAAGATTTAAAGCAAAAATATTCTGCAATGTGTAATGTTCATTCAATGATTCTCTGAGTTTTATTAAAATCAAATATTTTGCTAAAAGTCATACAAACGAACACACACACTCACATAAACACACACACACACAAGAAATGACGTTATTGCCCAGCTTTCATAGCGGTAGGGTAGGTGATGACATATTGGTGATGCATTCTAATAAAGCCAGAAAGAGACTAGAGTTGTAACAGATATGTTGCTTGCAGGCTTTTTTAAGTTTACAAGGAAACAATGTTTTTTGGTATATTCGATTGCCTGCAATTATTTATTTATCTTCAATAAACTATGCCTCCTCTTGTCAAAGCCAGCATTGCATGTTTTAATATTATGACCTGAAACTCCAGTGCTTACAAAAAGAATTTTATTACCTAATCATTTCAGAATCACATTAGGTTCCAACATCTGGCTCTTCCTTTTTCTCTGCACCTAGCAGCAGCTTCTCCTTCTGTAATACTCTTGTTACTTCCTATTATTTCTCTCACGTCTTCACTTTTGAAGTAATTCTACTGTTGTGCTTGTTGTGAGTCCATCTGGATGAGAGCCCCAGCTTAATGCCTCAAACGTAATTGAAATTGTTAAAGAATCTCTCTAAAAGTTAAGCAGGCTGGTTGTAATTGGGCAGGAGAAATATTAAAAGAATGCTGAGGAAGAAAAAAAACAGCTGACACAGCTGTGGGATGTCCTGCAGTTGAACATTATTACAATTAATTTGACAATGATGTATACAGCAGGAATCCTTTTCTGACATTCTAACAAGATACATTGGCTGTTGTTGTAATTAACATCTTTTTTTCCTCAACAATTTGTTATTTTGATTCATTGTGAAATCTAATTTTTATAGTTTGCTGCCAAAAGGTGAAGGTGCACGATGATGTTTTTACCATGTCTGTGTGTATGTCTGTTATCAAAATATGTCATGAACCACTAGACAAATTTTAATGAAACATGCAGGAAGTAATCATTGAATGTACATCTACAACTGGTTGATTTTTGGCGTCAGCTCAAGAAGAGCTCTTAAAGAACAAAAACCGCTACAACTCAATCTATTTTACAGATATTGAGCTAAAATTTAATGTAGTTGTACCTGAGAATACTTGCAACACATACTTCATGGGCTTTTTATTGCATAAGACCTTTTTTCTTTAGCATTAACTGTTGGAGTCAACCCTGTTTCTCTGTTAGCAAAATATCTTATGAACCATTGGACATATTCAAACTTTCAGGAAGTAATCATTGGATCTAAATCTAAACTGATTAACTTTTGAAATTAATTCAGTTCAAGACTGCTTCAACAGAACATCCAAATTAGCTAACTTAAAAGGGCTATCTCAGTCAGTTTTACAGATATTGTGCTAAATGTTGATGCTGAAGTAGCTGAGTGTCATCCACAACATATCTTACAATATCACATGTTAATGCAAAACATTATTTATCAACATAAAGCTTTGTCATGAGAAACGGCAGGTGATATGCATTCCTTCAGGGAATGCTAGGCTTTTAATTCAGAATGCAATTTGCGCCGAATAATACAACAGAAGATTTTGACTGATCGTCCTCTAAGGAATGTAGAATAAACACGTGTAGATTAACACAGTAATTCCTCCAGCTGCCCTGAGGCTCGCCGTTGATCTTTTATCATCACATCTTTATGTTTCTTTTGACACAACATGCATGATGGTAGTTTCATTCTTGAGAATAACAGGCTGACGAGAACTCACACCTGTCGTAGGCACCACCTTCTTAACTCTATTCGTCCATTCCACCCACTGCCATTTCATGAACAACCCAAAACCATCAATCACCCATCCCAAATGCTTTCCCGGCCCACCTGCTGTGTTCAGATGAACAGATCTTTGCTTGTCCCCTCACACACACACCACCTGCTTTGTTCCAGGAGAATAAATACATAGCTGCATTAATTCTCTAGACTTCAAATATTTTTTTTGTACTCTCTTAAGGGACTTGAAAACTTTCAGCAGAGGGTTGCTCTGTTAGCTTTGTGCTCCCTGCTGAATATTTCCATTTGAATGAATGTGTCTTAGTTGCATTTAAGTTTTAATATCTCGTCTTCAAGCACACATTTTTGTGTGACTACCTGTACAGAATACTTGCAGATTCATTATTATTTTGCAGTTTATAATTTCTTCTGTACATTTTTTGGACTCCAACTACTACTTTCAATACTAATACTAGTATCAAAAGAGCCAAACGTTAGCTAAAACACAATTTAGGATTAGTATGCCACACTATATTTACTAGTATTATATAGTAATAAAGTAATACTAGTAATACTAATAGTTTCAGCTATTTTAGCCATTTAAGTATCAGTATGTTCAGCTCATTCAGGACCTTACATCTATAACTTTTGGAATGTGTAACTTTCACAGTTTTTGAACTGTTTAACTTTCTATACATTTTTTTCTCCACCAGAAATACATTGAGAGCTCCCCAAATGTGGGGAAAAAATTGTGCACTTTGAAGTTTTCATCACTGTTGTGGAAGAAATCAATTTCCAGGCACTGTTAGATTAAATCACTCAAACAGATTTATTTATGTATGGTGCACGACATACAGAGAACCTTAAAGACAATTTAGAATTAACATCAGTTCAAGACGGCTTCAACGGCTTCAGTCCCAGGTCTGAACGGGAAGATCCGAACCAAAGCTCTACCTCCAGAGTCCACACAGGAGCTTATATCTAAGATATTAGAATGATGGTAGGCAAGGAGGAGACAAGGTCAGTGTAGTTTCACTGAAGAGTAACAGGTTCATTTGGTGAAAACCTCAGGCTGTGGAATTCAGACAGAATATGATCAAGACTTGGAATTCAGACATTACACAGTCAATTGTTATCTTATAAAAACATTGCCACCACAATCAGCATACTTGCTTGATTTATAGTTTTTAGTTACTGTTATGCTAGTTTTAGGTTTTAGCCAAGTTTTTGCAAATTTTGCTGCTTTCGGATTTGAGCTGTTGTTTTGCTAATTTTGGCTTCTGTCAAAATTAGCAAAACAATGGGAAAAAATATCTCAGTAATATTAAAGTTTGAACAGGAATATTATTTAACAGTTGCATCCAGTCAGAAGCTGTATAAATTTTAGAGTGAAGGTCCAGTTATTCTGAAGAGACTGTATGATCAGTTTAATTCATGATTCTGGTAGTAGTATCTTCTGAAATTCCCACATTTTTTAATGTAACCTAACAGCATCCTTTTAAGGCATGTGGGAAATGTTGGCCTGTGAGTGTGTTTTCCAGGATATTTCTCATATTTCTCATCCTAGAACTTTTATGAGTTGATTAAAAAAATGAGTTCTGGTCAAACTAAATATGTTTTTTCCTGAAATTAAAATCCAAAGGTTGTTTATTAGAATAAATGAAAAGTAAACTGGAAGCACTGGGATAGTGCCAACATTATGCATCATTAAAGGTTGTAGCATCACCACCAATTTTTTTTTCTTTTGTGACAACCCCAACATTTATTGAAAATTGCATCAAAATCTGTTCATTAGCTTGTAGGTAGTCTTGCTAACAGACGGATAAACAAACAAACATTACTGAAGACATTGTCTCTTTCGTGGAGGTAAATATACATCCCTAAATAAACTTTGTATTCTGATTAAATTTGAAAATGAAAACAGCAACATGTGGAGAGCTGACTAGCTTTTAGAATGACAGTGAGATTTTTAGTTTTGTTTCATTTGATAATCTATTTGTTTAAAATCTTACAGGTACAACTATGATGATATATAAATGCTGCTTTAGTCTGATTTTTCTATCTGGGATTTCATTAAGAAAAGAAATATTGAACAGATGGAGCTTTTTACTGACAGTTTAAGCTAAAACTGAATTCAGTCTTTGTTACCATGGTGATCTAATCAGAATCAAAGAAATCCTCCTTTGTGACTCTGAAACTTCAGCCTTTTAGCTCAACATAGCAGCTAAGCTGTTACTTTTACTTTTTAGTAAAGCTCTCTGGTAATCCACAGATCGAACATCAGAACCTCATGAAAAGTCATGTTTATATTGTCTTAAATCTGTGAGCTAAAAGCTGCAAGAATGAACTGTAATCAAAATTCAGAGCAGGAAAGGTCATTTAAGAGTTTTCTAACCAGCCATTTTGTGGTTAGTTACCTTCACCAAGGAGGTTATATTTTCAAGACTACCTAAAAACTAATGAGCAGGTTTTTTTTTTTTTAAAGCTGAGAAAAAAGAGAAAGAGTCCTCTTGTCCTCTGTGCATCACACTGGATAGGCCCCGTCTGTTGTAAAACAAGTAACAAAGTAATTTTTCCTCATACTAAAAATTTTAAGACTTACTTTTTACTGTTACTTGAGTAGATCTTAAATCAAGTTACTGTAATTTTATTTGAGTATGTTCGTGTAGTACTTTTTCCACCTCTGGCTTTTAGTTACTGTTTTACTAGTTTTAGCTTTAGTTCAGCTTCTTCAAAAAACTTCAGCAGTCTTAGTGTTCTTACTGCATTTTTGCAGACAATCCAGAAAAGATAGCTTTGTGTTTTTGGTCTTTGGATGTGTGCATTTTTGCAAACATTACAAAAATCTGACAATATTTAGGCCTCTGTGTCATACTAAGCACAGCTGCATATTTATGATGATGGGTAGTGATGTGAAGTTGGTCAAAGTAAATCCTAAGTCGTGTTTAGCTAACCTTTGGCTCTTCTTCATAAAAGCAGTGTGCCTTCCTCAGCCTTGCCTGGAGCACTGAAAGGATGAAAAATGGATAGAGACCGTCAAAGGGAAGAGAGGGGGGTCCATCTGTGAGCTCCATTCAAGGACAACTGTGTTATCCATTTTGGAACAGTATGAAACAAGCCAGTGTTTTCAGGAGGGGGTTGGAAATGTGGGCTTCTGGATGAACTGTGGATGCAACTGTTGTCTCGCCAAGCCAACTGTGATGCTGCAGATTAGATGCGAATCATTGACTCCTTGTTTGTATCAGCACAACTCTTTTTAGTCAAAATGAGAGGTAATGAACAAATATGATTGCTTCTGATCTGAGTTGTGGTAAATTACTACAGCAACATGAATTGTTTCACAGCTCCCTGGTGCTTCTAAAAGCTGTGTTTATTGGGGGTTTATGTGATTCAGCCCTGAGGTGTTGGAGTTTGGTGATATCTATCAATCTCTCTTCTTATCTTTTTTATCCTCTTTTACCTGTTTGTTTTCTGTAGCCCTTTGACTTTCACACACCTTTTTTTCTTTTTTAACTTTTGCACCATCATTTTCTTTTTTTCTCCTACAGAACCAATTTCACCTGCAGATGTCAGCCCGTGTGCCTCCATCAAGCCTGGGCAGCTTGCTGCTAGCTGTCCTGCAAGGCGAAGAAGGGGAAAGGGACAGAGGACATCAAGGAGGCGGCGGCAGCTGGGGAGGAGCAGCTGTGATCTGCCCAGGGTGGGATGAAGGCAGCGATGGCTTGCTGACTCACCTGCAGAGGCACAGTGGTCCTGCCTGGCATTTGTGGGATATCATTAACCTGACTCGCATCACAGGGGGCAGAGATAGAAGCAGGGGGGAGGCCAGCGAGGAGAAAAGGGAGGATCAAATGGAAGAAGAGGCTTTGAACATCATCTCCACTAGCTTCCTGCGCTCTCCCTCACCTATTTCTTCCGTTCTTCTCCTGGGATCTGACCCCGAGTGTCTCTCATCTGTCCTGCGGGCTGCTCAGCGCCTCACCTCATCTCTACCTTCACTGCAGTGGATCATGGGATATCCTTTGTCTCCAGATTCACTACACACTTTAGGAGGTCCCCTGGGCTTGCTAGCCTATGGTGAGGTCGGTCGCAAGCCTATAAGCTTCTACATACGGGATGCTCTGCAGCTGATTGGTCGAGCAGTCACTGCGGCGACCATGCTGAGGCCGGACTTAGCACTGGTTCAGAATATACTCAACTGTTATGACAAACCAAACCGACTGGAAGTGCCCTCATCTGGACAATATCTTGCCAGGTATGAACATAAACAAACAAGTCACGTGCACTCATTTATTAAATGATGGGTTCATTTGAAAATACCAAAAGATATGACATTGTGTAACTTTCTGTGTCAGCTTACAAAGATATATTTTTAAAACTAAAATATCTAGCATTGATTGAAGAATATTGCCTGTTGCTTTTCACACCAAAGTTTTAGACTAATTATGTTGAAAAATTGTGGAGTTGAAGCTGTTTTGCTAAAACCTTCAACATAATGTCATATGTAATCATTAGATGTCATGCCCAGAGTATGTGTTGTAAAACACTCAGCTACAACCACTCTACTGTGTCAGATTAATATCTGCTAAATTGACTGAGTTAAATCAATTAACTGTGATGGCCATCTTCAACTGAATTGACTTTAAAAGTTATTCAGTTGTTGACAGACATCTAATGATTGCTTTCTGAAAGTTTCAATGAAATATGTCAAGTGGTTCTTTAGATATTTTGCTAATAGACAGAGTTGAGTCATGACTTACTGGTTGCAAACAGTGTTATGTTTTTTGCAATTCTGAGTCGCTAATGAGTCTCTAACAGTTACAAACCAGTGAGATACTACCTATATGGACACAGACTGTCTCCCTCCCTTGCTTCCCTTGTGCACTTGCTCCACGCTTTTAAAGGAGTCACACCACCCATATTGCTATGAACCAATGCATTTCATTGCAATGTAATATTATATGTAGGCTGGGTCTGAATTAACTTGTTGTTTGATTCAGACTATATTAAATTACCCTTATCTACTCATATTTTTTTCTCTTCAGATTTTTTTGTTTGAACACTCTCCTGGTTGCAATGTCCTAAAAAGACTAATCTCTACCTGCCATGCCCTGCAGTTGGTAGTCTTGTCCAAGAAAACTTCAGCTGAATGCATACATTGTTTGAACAATTAAATATGTTTCTTCAGATGATGTTGGACGAGAAGTTGTTCTTGTCATAACTAGTTTTATCCTTAAATACCTTTTCTAAGTCTTGCAGCCAGCCAAGCATCCAACTTGTGCCTCTGCTGTAAAAAGGACATCTGGGCAGCTAATATTTTGAAGTCTATTCACTTTTGAATCACAGCATATCAGTCATACAGACAAACTGCAATTAACGCTGCTGGTCCCACCACTTAATGTCTGAAAGTTCATTAGTTTTCTGACGGACACTTTGGCATTTTTGTGGTGAATTTCTGGCTCACACTGTGGTTTTGTATGCTCTGGTTGCTGCCCTTGTCTGTCCTCAGCACTATAGGGGTACTAACTTCTTAACAGTGCTATCATACTGGAGGTGAGGAGGAATTCCCATTGGGAATACAGATTCAAAGACTGACACCAGAGGGTTCTGTGCATTTGTCTGCTCTGCTGCCACTTCTTCAATCCCTGCAGCTCTTAAAACTGCCTCTGACAAACTTTGGAAATCTGACACTGTGCTGTTTGACACAGAAACTCACACACAGTAAAAAAGTTAAAGGCCTAGCATTCATTGAAGAAGTTTATATTGCCCACTTATCATTCATGCCGTAGTTTTAGACTAGGATCATCTTATATTTAGAAATGAAAATCTTGAAGCTGTTTTGGTCAAACCTTGATAATAACATTATGAGCAATCTCATGCAATAATCGTAAGATGTCACGCTCAAAGTGTATGTTGTGAATGACTCAGTTACTACCACACTAAATTTGATCTCAATATCTGTAAAACTGACAGTTACAGACATTTTGTGTTGGCTAATGTTAAGTGGCTGTGGGATTCATATTGAATTTAGTTGACTCCAAAATTGAATCAGTTGTAGATGTACATTTAATGATTATTTTCTGAGAGTTTCATTAAAATTTGTCAAGTGGTTCATATGATATTTTGTTCAGTTAAGTATAAAGTTTTAAGCAAAAGTGCTGAGCAATGGCTAACACTAAGAGTATGTATAGTGAATGACTTTCAGCTGCTACCACACCATATATTAGCCAAATACGTGAAATTGGGGTATTTTTATGTTTTCTAAGCTAGTTGGCTGTGGTGGCCATCTTGATAGTGTTGTGATTATATAGCTCCACCTCTATATGTCACTGTGGATTGTACTGAGGTTGGTATCCTTGGTGATGGGGGAAGAAGAGTGGTAGCTATGCACTGAAACAAAACTATATTCTATCTCCTCGATGTTTGATAAAGATGTGAAGTATATTCCCGCCTCCTGCTTTTCCTACCTGCAACATAACAGAATGGAGGGGACTCCGACAATAATTGTTGCAAAGGTATATCCACTGACTATTTTCTAAAAGTTACTTTGCAGTGGTTCATGAGATATTTTGCTAACAGACAGACAAAGTTGGCACCATATATTTCATGGTAAAATGTTAAGCAAAGAACTTGTGCAATTTTTTAGTGCTCAGAATATGTTTTCAGTCAATAATTGCAAATTTCACTGAATAGCCTTTTATTCAGTGATCAATTGGTTGTGGTTATCACAGGTGAATCGGTTGTAAGTCTAAATCCAGTGCTTAGTTTATGAATGTTTTATTAAAGTTTATTCCGTGCTTAATGAAATATTTTGGTAACAAATAGACACAAAGGCAAAAACATTATTGTCCACCTTCATCCTTTGGCAGCAACTGATAATTAACTTTCCTGAAGCCCTCAAAAGCAAGAGAGACGAATTTGGGTCAATTTGACCTGAAGGCCACTGGAGGGTTAGATGCTTATTAAACCATAAACAATTCCCCCTAAAGTAAAAGATGTCAATCCTCATATGTGTACAATAATAGTAAAATAACTCACGCTTACATACTGAAGAAACCCAGTTAATCTGTATAGATCTAATCATGTGTGAAGCACTGAAGCCTTCTGCTGTAGCTACACTCTGAAGTAAAATACTTTTGCTCCTCCAGTTGACGTGGGTATCCTTCAAACACCACAATGGATAAAACAAGATGTTTCTATCGTCCACGGTCACGATGTGTTACTGTGAGAAGGATTTGTGGTGGAAGCTGGGCCTACATCAAATATTGAGCACACACGGTTGCTGCCAGCTGAGAGTGATCATCTACAACACCCACATAATCACTAGCTGAATCCTCACAGTGCTGTCCTTCTGCAGTTTAGCTCAGCATTAGGGTGTCAGAACTATTGAGCATGAGGGACCAGACGCTAAAAGCAGTAGGGTAGAAGTTATGTTACAATGCAGTAACCCTATTATGCTTATTCTTGTTTATATTTCTCTTTTTAGATGAACTGGACTCATGAAAATTACCACTGTTTCTGTTGGGTTTAACAGTTTGTCACAATTAAGGCTGCAGCTGTTAAATATTTTAGTAAACAAGACATCTATTGATTCTTGCGTAAACTACAGTATTGGTGGATTTGTCAAATATATAATTCATCATGCCTGAAAAATCATAAGGATCATAGTCTTTCATAATGTAGGCAGCTGGAAAAAAAAACTGCCACTCTTGTGTTAATTAAAAAATTAAAATTACTTTTTAACAGCTTTAAATTTAAAATATGAACTCTAATATTATTTTAAGATCAGCCAAAACAAAAATTTAAATGCGTAAAATAAACTATATAAAATAATGCGACTTTCCCCTGGGGTTAATATGTGCTCTTTGATCACCTAATTTATAAGATACTTGAAAGATAACAGCCAAATGTAACAATGAAATAGCCTATGATTTTCACAACAACCAGAAAAAAATGAAACTACTCTGCATGGCTTTTTTTCTCACTAATCAGCAGGTGGAGTTAATTAGCTCTTTGACATGGGGTAAGACTTTTTAAGAACCTTACTTTTTGATTTTATTACGATTCAGATGGCTGAACGATTATCAATGCATCCATAATCAAACTTCAAACACAATTTCAAGCATAGACTCTCTTAGATCTGAAAAAAAAAAATCTACAAGATTTTGAGACGTGAATGAACAAGAACATGAGTCAAAATCCCAAGTACAGTAACATAAAATTCTGTGGCAATATGTGTCCACCTCTTAGAGCTATCTTACTTGCCTTTTTCAGTAATCCCACGACTGAGTGTGGAAATGGCTATGTCAGTATTTCTTTGACATAGGACAATCAGTTCTGTCGTGGATCCTAAGTGTGACACACAGCACGGAAGACCTAGTTTTCAGTGACTGAATGCAGACACAAATTCTTCGCAACAAAAATTAGAACAAACTTTTTAATTTGCTTTGCCTATTCCAAGTTAGGTAGAAACTTTGATGGCACTCAACTGATGGTACCTTAGTTAGCAGCGACAGCAACAGACGGCTGTTTTTTCTTCTTTCTGCACTAGGTGGAAACTTGTTCACAACTTACATATAGTATGGCTCTGGTTATTACATTTTTTTCTTTTGACATCTTAGAAATGGAAGTATTTCCAAACACTTGCTTTCAATGCAGAAGATGCTGTAAGTCTCAGTAAGCCATCTTGTTAATGTGTACCTGCCTTAAATTGCCCAGGCACTGCACTTCTACACTTCTGCTTTTTGGATTCCTTAGCATGAGGTCATTGACGTTCAGGGTTTCCCCCAGAAACGAGGCTAAGCCTAGTGGTAGGTGGCTGTTCGCCGGCCATTCACCCGTGTTTGCTGGCCGACTGTGATTTATTAAAAAAAAAAAGATTAAAGAAAGAAAGTTGAAAATATGGCTACTTATAATGTGATATTGTAAGATATTTGTGTCAAATATTTACACAACTACAGTTTTACAAAACGGCACTCTTGAAATACTTTTTTAAACAAAAATACAATTAAAATAAATACAAATTGTTTGCACCTAATTTAAGTCACATTTACAAATAAAGTAAATTAACATGAATGAAAAAGTGCAAACAAGGCACCAACACTTGTCTCATGTCAAGGCTAATGAATAACAACAGAGAACTGATAAATAGAGAGATGCTGTACTGTACTTTGCTTTTAGTGGCACAGGCTGCATGTTGGATCACCACATGTAACAACAAAACAAAGCATATCTAATGCTGCATTTAATAGCATAATTTTACTGTTAAACAAGGATAAATTAGCACATGTCATATTAATATTTTCACTAAACAAAACATGCTTACCATATTCAGTCTTGTAAAGCCACCCGCTGAATTTCAGCTCAAGTAACCATTTTTGGTTAAACCCGCTGGTTCCATGTTTATTGCTGTGGCTCTCTCACAGAGGGATCATATAAATGCTAATACAGGTGAACCAGCTCTGCTAGAGCAGCAAAATCGTCCATTTTGAATGGAGCGCGGCGCTTGTGGTGCGTGCGGCCAGTGCAATTTATAAAAATTGGGAGGTGCATGACCACGCGACACCGCGTGGGGCATTTGCATAGGGGCGAGGACAGCACAATTGCAGCCCGGGCGCCGTCCTTGGCGGAGCCAGAGTTCAGGAGGGCGGCCCAGGCGCCGTCCTCGGGAAGGCAAGAGTTCTAAGGAACGGGCCGGACGCCGTCCTCGGGGAGGCCACAGTTCAAAGGGTCCTCGGCGGAACAGGCAAGAGCCTGGCTGACGTGGACCAAGCAGGCGAGAGCCAAACTGACGTGGACCAAACAGGCGAGAGTCAAGCTGACGTGGACCAAACAGGCGAGAGCCGGGCTGACAGGGCGCAGAGCGAACGTCTCGACGTGACTGAGCTGAGCCAAGCGCCGACCCTGACCCTCGGTGGAGCAGCGCAGAGCAAGAAGTCGACCCCGACCCTTAGTGGAGCAGTGCTGAGGCGACGGCATCCTCGACGACCCCCTCGGAGACTAGGCGAGGCGTCCATCCGGACCCTCGGCTTGGCAGAGCGGAGCGAGGCGTCCCCCTGGACCCTCGGCGGAGCAGAACATAGTCACGGCCGACCTCCACGG
>NC_051439.1:3023674-3055270 GCF_001649575.2 Kryptolebias marmoratus
TGAGGCGTCGTCGTCACGGCCGACCCCCACGGAGACACGGGATGGTGAGGCGTCGTCGTCACGGCCGACCCCCACGGAGACACGGGATGGTGAGGCGTCGTCGTCACGGCCGACCCACACGGAGACACGGGACAGTAGAGTGTCGTCTCGGCCGACCCCCACTGAGATGTTGGCAGGTGGGGCGTCATCCTCTTCAGGAACGCTGACCAGCAGAGAAGGCACAGAGAAGTCCCAGGGCTCAGCAGAGGGCGCAGAGAGGTCCCAGGGCTCGGCAGAGGGCGCAGAGAGGTCCCAGGGCTCGGCAGAGGGCGCAGAGAAGTCCCAGGGCTCAGCAGAGGGCGCAGGAAGCTCAGAGGGCTCGGCAGAGGGCGCAGGAAGCTCAGAGGGCTCGGCAGAGGGCGCAGGAAGCTCAGAGGGCGCAGAGAGGTCCCAGGGCTCAGCAGAGGGCGCAGGAAGCTCAGAGGGCGCAGAAAGCTCAGAGGGCTCTGGAGGCGGAACTGAAGACTTCGGCGGAGGCGGCGGCGGAACTGGTCTGCAGGCCATGCGGGTTCCCCAGAACGGAGATGCTCTTTCCTCCTCCTCCACCAGCATGGGCGACGGAAAGCCAACACAGTCGACCCGCTCCTTTCTTCTTTTTCGCCTCCATCTTCAGGAGACCAGAATTTCTGGAGGCGCAGCAGCCATCGAAGACATGGGAGGAGCGGCTGCCACCGGAAACACGGAGTGAGCAACAGCCGCAGGAGACCAGGAAGGAGCGCATCCCAGGGCGTAATCCCTCCGGGCACCACTGAGGATCTTGTCCATACCCGGGGACGTTTCCAGCCCGGGATGACAAAGCACCTCTCTCAGGAGGTCCCAAGGTGCCAAACCTCGTTTCCTCACGGTCATGGAGGTGGCCTCCACATCGCAGTACTCCCTTACTGCGAAGTGGAGCAAAAGATAATCCTCCTCAGAGAGGCCGGAAAAAGAAAAAAAAAAAAACTGAGTCTGCTGGGTTCTGGTCTGGCTGGTCCATTCTGTCAGGAACGGTGGAGACGGAGGCGAACCCAGAATGCACTCGTATTTAAAGAAAGAAAAACTAATTTATTAAACTAAGGAAACAAACAAAAACAAAAAGCTGACGTGGCAGCAAACAGACAAGAACTAAATAAAAATGCATAAATGGAACAGAACTCTGAAAACCAGGAACACTGAGCGAAGCAAACAAGAGACTAACATCAAACAAACCTTAAACAATGGACCAGCGAGGTATGGGAAGAGTGACCGGGTTTTTAAGACTGCGGATAACGAGGTGAGTGGGAACAGGTGGAATGATTACTGATTCGGTACAGGTGAAGATGGGCGTGGCTGACAGACAAAAGAATGACTGGGGGAGAGTGGAAATGAGAACACAAACACGAGGAGGACAAACCAAGAAGAAAACAAAAACCAGATAACTACAAATAGAAAACAAAACCAAAACACAAACCAGAGAACTAAAATAAAAACAAAACCCAGAAAAAGCCAAATCACCACAATTATATTCCCCATCCCTAGTCAGAAAATTGCTGATCAGACTGGTACAAACAGTTTGTTGTGTTCTGAAGTTTGCACTAAATTAATTTGTGGTACGTCTTGTCACTGAATGGCGCTGCAACTGCATGGGGAATACAAGATACAAGATAGGATAGGAGTGAAAGCATTTCTGTAATGGTGCCGCATGATAGCATGTTTGTGAGTTTTGCCAGCCATTTCCTAATTTAAATTTACAACCGCCACATCCAACCATCCTCCACGTGAGGCAGAGACTCACCCCTGACCTAGAGGGTGCATTCCACCCGTTTCCTGATTGAGAACCATAGCCTCGGACTTAAAGGAGCTGACTCTCATTCCAACAGATGAGACCCTGGGGTTCCCAAATCAGACACACTCCTCTCCATGACTGCCTCGAGATCCTGTCCATGATCACCACAAACAGGATTGGAGACAAGGGACAGCCCTGGTAGAGTCCAACCTGCACCAAGAACGAGCTTGACTTTGTGCCAAGAATGTGGACACAGGTCCTGCTTTGGTTATACAGGGACCCTCAAAAGCAACTCAGGTACCCCATACTCTCACAGCACCCAACAGAATGTCTCAGGGAACATGGTCATAATCCTTCTCCAGATCTATAAAACACAACTCAATTGACCCCCTTACCAGCCCTGCAAGGATGAAGATCTGGTCCACTGTTCCACGACTAGAATGAAAGCCACACTGCTCCTCCTGGATTTGAGGTTCAACAATCAGTCAGAGCCTCCCTTCCAACACCCTAGAGCAGGGCCCGCTTTCCCTTTCTGAGTTGTCAAACGGTTTGCCAGAACTTCCTCGAGGTCAACCAAAAGTCCTTCTCCATGGCCTCTCCCAATTCCTCCCATGTCTGAATTTTTGCCTCCGCATCCCAGGAAGCCGCAGTCCTTCTGGCCACGCTGTAACTGTTGGCTGCTACGGGAGCCTTCAAGAACAGCCAAATCCTAAAGGCCTCCTTCCTCAACTTGATAGCCTCCATTACTGCCAATGTCCACCAGCAGCTCCACCAGTTGCAGCAACAACAGGCACCAATGACCTTCAGACCACAGCTCCTGGAAGCTGCATCTGCAATTCAGATTCCACGTCCCTGACCTCCCCTGGGACATGTGAAAAACTCTCCCAGAGGTGTAAGTTGAAGATCTCACAGACAGGGGGCTCTCCCAGTTCACCCTCACTATTTGTTTGGGTTTACCAGGTCTGTCCAGCAGCCTCCTCTTCCACCGGATTTCTCCAGCCGCTGAGAATAAATAATCCATCAAGCCCCCAGGTTAACAACTGACCACACCCAGACTTTATGACGAACTGCTGTTAGTCAGTCTGGTTTCTTCAAGATCTTGGAAAACAAGATCTCAGGGTAATATTTTAATAAACTGTCCTGAACCACATTTGCAAAACCTCCCAATATTTACAGAACCAAGCTCCTTGAATCCATGACTTTGTGAGAATAGAGATGAAGTGACTCATGTGAACTCAGGGACATTGACAAAATCCATGACAGAGTATTGTCTTTCTATGCATTAATTATGATATGTTGCAGGGTACAGCTTTGCGGCATAAATCAGTAGCTGAAAAGGTTTAAAATCACTTCAGTAGAACACAATTTTCCAATCCATAATAACAATTCATAAAGTTTCCCGATTAATTTACTTCTACTTTTACAGGGCCGCAGACTGAATTGCATTTCTGGAACTCATGAATAATATGGGTTACATCTTGGAGGAAGTTTGCCGCTCGAATCAGGCGGAATGGTCCTGGAATTTGGCTGTTTGGATTCGCCATTGAGTATCAGCGAGATTTTCAAGGCAGACAGAAAACAAGTCTGCTTGAACCAAAACAATTACTGTTTGTGAATTTGGCTCACCTAGGCTAACCTTGGTCAGCTATCTCAATTTCTCCTCGGAATTTATGTAAACAAGATGCTCTGCCCCCTCCTGCCTAAGGACATCTGTGGATCTGCTCTGGGCTGGCTAATAAACATTCCATTACATTATCAAAGACAATGGCCTCTGTGACGTGATTCATGGACTTATCTGCAAACACACACGCACACACACACACACACACACACACACTCATACAACATCCACCACATCCCCTTCCGTCTTTCATTATCTTAGTTAGTAATTATTATGTCGGCCGTCTAGCGGGCCTGGTACTATTTAGAAAGTTCGGTTCTGTTAGTCTTAGCAATATCATGTTTTAGCTTATTTAGCCTTCTTGTACATTTACTTTAGTTCCTGTATATTTTGTTTAGTTTATCTTAGCTCATATTTTATATATTGTTTTAGATTGTTAGATTTCTAATTGTTGTTTAGTTCAGCTTTACCTTTATTGTGATTTTATTTAGATTATTTTAGCTACTATTTTGACTGTCTTAGCTCATGCTTAGATATGTCTGGTTTCATGATTTTACCTAGGGTATCCTGTATTTCATTTAGATTATACATGACTGATGCGTTTTCTTTTTTTCTTTTTTGTGTTTCATTATGTACCTGCTGTATTGGATTCTGTTTTTGTTTCTGTTGTAAAGCACTTTGGATCGTCTTGTTGCTGAAAAGTGCTATATAAATAAATCTCACTTCACTTCTCACTTCACTTCACAAACACAAGCACAAATAATATCTCCCACATTTTACCTTTAGGCTGCGGGCAATAACATCTACATTGAGCATGTGGGCCAGTAACTTCTCGTTCAACCCAGACTAAGTGTTTGTGTGCTCTGCTTGTGAATTTGTTCACTGTCTTGCATCTTCACAAGCAAATGTAGCACAGTCTCTGCATAATTGTGGAAAAACCCAACTAAAAATGATCCATCACATTCCACATTACCTCATGTTTTGTCATCAGCTCTTCCCTGTCTCTGTGAGCACAGAGCTAAAGTGCTAGCCTGGTCTTAAGCTGAAATGGCTCATAGTAATGGGACAGCTGAATCATCATATCTCACAGACAGCAGATTCATCAAGCTAATCCACTCCAGACTCATAATGTAATGGTTTCAACTAGCCAAATGAAAAATATAAAAAAAAAATTAAAGGCCTATCACTCCTTAAAAGAATGCATATCACCCATAGTCCTTCCTGGAAAGTTTTTAGACTAAGATCATGTAGTTGTAGTTGAGATATTACAAAGTTGCAGCGCTTTGTTCACTAGAGTATAAGTTATAGAGACTAGAGCCTCTAAACAATCTAGAGAAACTCTAGTTGAGAGTTAATCTGATTTTTTTTTTTTTCAACAGTGGCTTTCTCTTCCACTCTCTCATCAAACTTAGTCTGGTGAAAAACCTAGGCAATAGTTGTTGTAGCAACTATTGCTACTGTACTATTGTATCTTTCCTATCTCACCTGCTGAAGCTTGTAACTCCTTCAGTGGTCTCAGGTGTCTTGGTTGGTATCTCTCACTGTTTTCCTTTTTGCATGGTCACTCAGTTTGTGAAGACAGCCTGCTATTGATAGAATTACATATGTCCCATATTTCTTCCATTTCTCGATGATGGATTTACTAGAACTCCTGGAAACAGTCTTATTGGAAATCTTTTTGTACCCATCCCCCAAACTGTACTTTTCAATTAACTTTTCTCTGAGTTGAATTAGGACAATCACTTTAAATGGAGTGAATATTTATGCTATCCCTTATTTAATATTAAATGTTTTTGTTTGATTGGTATTACTCTGTACAAATTTGATTTCACTTAGACATTAAGGTTTTTATTTGTTTTGTTTGTTTTTTGTTTTTTGCAAAGAAGGCTAATTTTTGTTGACCATGATTGCTTTATGACAACAATAAAAGCGTATATCATCTATGGGGTGAATACTTTTCTGTAGTGCTTAGAATATAAGTTGCGCAGTCTCAGCTACAACGTCACCAAATCTTAGCTCGGGATCTGTAAAGTTGACTGGAGTATAACAATTTTTGTGTTTACTAAGACTGCTTTGCTGTGGCGGCTATCTTAAATCAAGTTGACTCCATAAAGTAATCAGTTGAAGATGTTAATCCAGTGACACACACACATACAAACAGGCAAAAACGTTATTGCTCCATCTTCAATTTTTGTGGGCAACAATAATATTAACTGCACAGCAAGCCTCACTTTACATCTCTTATCTGATCAGGAAAGTGCAAAAGCCCCTTCTTAAAGTTTGTGATACCTTTGAATTGATGGCCACAGATAATATTTGATAAGACTGTGCTGTAATTCAAGTAATTTCACACCTATGGAGTTAAAATTTAGTGTGGTAGTAGCTGAGCATCGTCCACGACACACACTTTGAGAATTACACATTGCACAACATCTTTGCATTAACTATTGGATATTACAATGTTACAGAAATCACTAAAGGAAGAGGGTAGAACACAGTCCAAAGCACTATGATCCTTTTGTTGTGGGTCTTGAAGGTTGTTTGGTCCCATCAGGCCAGAGGCAGTATTTAAAGAATGATCGTGGATGCCATTGATAAGTCAGCCAGCAGTGTCAGAGAGCGATGGCTTCCTCTGACTAACACCTGGTTCCAGTTTCCATGTTGAGCCTGGATGTCAGCAGAGTGGCCGATAAGTGATGACTCTATAAGAGAGAGGCAGGCATGCCGTCTCAGTCTCTTATCACTCCATCGCTTTCAGTTTGGAGGAAAGTTTACTCCCTCTGTATTTTACTCTGAATTGGGGATGATCCGAGACATGCTTGTTTTAATCTCTTCAGTGGAGATGGAATCAGCGTGGCAGCTGTGTCAACTGAGACGGAACTGACTGACAGATCTCACTCTGATAACAATAGGCCTTTATCTACTTCCCTCCCTTTCCTCCTCCTCCTCCACCTCCACATTCTTTTTCCTTCCATGCTTTTGTTGACTTTATTCCTTTTTCCTTGCTTGCTTCCTCCTTCCTCTGTCTTTCATCCATCTATCTATTTGTCCACAGTCTCTTTACTCTTTACTTTTGAATTCAAACATTTAGAAAAACTGTATCAGAAGCAGCTATTTCCTCAATATCACCTGGTGCCGAAGACAAAAGAGTGAGAAAGATTTTGTCCATGCCTTTGTGTGTTTGTGTGCATTTGTCTATTCTGATACCAAAATAGCTCATGCATCACCAATGAACTTAGATTTCAGTGAAACTTACAGAAAGTACTCATTAGGTTCTTAACTACAACAAACCAACTTTTGGAGTCAACTTAATTCAAAGTGGGTGCCTCAGCAAAGCAACTTTAGTAAAAACAAAACTTGCTGTAATTCAAGTACTTTACAGCTATTGAGTTAAAATTTGGTGTGGTAGTAGCTGAGCATCACCCACAACACACACTTTGAGAATTACACATTGCACAACATCTTTGCATTGACTATTGGACTCAATCTTCTCAAAAAGCAATTACTGCCTGTACATCTACTACATCAGCTGAATTCAAGATGGCCTCCACAGCTAATCAACCTTAGCCTGCACAGAAATGTCTATAACAATTGGGAGTTGTAGTATTTGAGAGCCATTTCAACACATACTCTAAGCATTGACAGATCAGTCAAGATATATATATTGCATGAAAAAATGCATAATGGTATTTTTGGGATTTGACCAAATTGGCTACAACTCCATCATTTCTCACCATAAGATGATCTTCGTCTAAAACTCTGGCATGAAAGGTGGCAGGCAATATACATTACTTCAAGAAATGCTAGCACTTCAGTAATTTTACAGTTTTACTCCACTGCTTCATTTCTGAAACCAACATTTTGCTTCTCCCTGCTCTCCTTCTCACTCATGCCTGCCTTGCTTGCTTATATCTCCAGACGTCCTCTTTCCCGTCGTGCCTTCCTCGCTCCGTCCCCTGGGGCCATGAGCTGTTAATTGCCTTTTCCATGTGGAAGTCTCTCACTTCCTTCAGCTTTGTTAGTGTTCTCTAGAGCAATGGTGCGTCTGGCTGTTGCAGTGGAGGGATAAGAATCAGGGAGTGTAGAAGCAGAGCATAAAGTCTAACTTCATGGGTTCCAAAGGCGTGATAGAACGACCCCCTTTATCGGTCTCTCTCAGACCAGAAAATAAGGTCACTGACATTGTACTAAAAGGACAGTAAATAGTGTAATCTGAAAGTCTCTAGAGTATGTTCTAATTGACTCACCATAGAAAGATAAGTTTCCCTTGTGCCTTGATAAAGTTTTAAGATGGATAGCTTAAAAAGCATACTTTTGCTCTTTATTGTAAAAATTAGAGTCAGAAGCTTCAGTTTTGCAGCAGTACTGTCATTACTTGAGCAATTAGAGGTATATCATGTTCAATATTCACTGTAGTTGAGTGGTTTAGAATAAATAATAAATTAAAGCCTTAGCTTTCTTTGAATTAATGGATATCACCTAACAAATTTCATGCCAGACTTTTAAATCAAGATGGCCATCAAAAGAATATGTGTTAGTGTCAATGTTAATTTGGACATGTGAGCAAGACAAAAAGGACAAAAAAATAAAACAAACAGCAGTTGTGAAATCTTTCTTTTTTCTTTAAGTAATAGCTCTAATTCTCCATTAGGAGAAACAAATTTATGACTTTAAGTCTGTTGTGACCTCAACAACATGGTTGAGCACACATACCAAATGCAGTCATCCCTGCGTACTTTAACATTTAAACAACCAGTCCTATTTGCAACTCCCCCTACAATTGCCCATTAATCAAGATAAAGTAGAGCTTGTGTGCCACACTGAGACATCATCTGACAACGTCCACATGATCAAATGCTAAGACATGAACTACCACTGTCCCTGTGTTTTTTAAGAAGACAGAGATGATATATGTATAAATGGGAATCACTCTTCCTAATGTATTCTCCCATAAAAGACCAATGTTGGGCCACAAGACGAGTGAGAGGAATAGCAATGGCTGCTGGTACTGACTGGCAGATAGAAGGAGACCCTCATTGCACTGCATTAACTTTTAATTATGACTGTCTGGGAGATGCAATTTCCCATCTGAGACTGGACTTACTAAAATGCTACAACCAGACTGTTCCCATCTGTGTCAGCTTTTGTAACCTTTACAATTTTTTTTTATCAGTTGTGCTGGTAATTTCCTTTGTCTACATTTATAAACCGCAATACCACACTAAACGTCTTTATTCTTTGTCTTGTAGTTGACAATCTGTTTTTCTTCTTCTTTCCTTCTGAGGTTTCTGTCCAACAGTTCCTTCACTGGTTCTACAGGACTAATCCATGTGGACGCTGATGTCTCTCGGGTCCTTTCCTCCCAGCTGTTCCACGTATGGAGTCTGAAAAGAGGCGCTCTGGGCCAGCCAGCTTGGGTTACTGTAGGGCAGTGGACCCAAGGCCGACTGGATTTAGAGGGGGGTGTCCTGGGACTGGTGAGAGGGCTTGGAAACAGCCAGGGTCTAGGAGCTGGTGTGAGAGGAGGGGATGGCCAAAGTGATGGTTATATGGGAGGTCGCTGGAGGCCAGGACTTTCTGTCGAGGGACACCGCCTTCGGGTGGTGACACTGGTGGAACACCCATTTGTCTTCACACGGGAGGTGGACGAGGATGGAATGTGTCCAGCAGGTCAACTCTGTCTAGACCCTAAAACTAACCGGTCCGACATCATCGGTGGCCTCTTCAACCAGCTTCACAACCCCAACTCCACAGCAATGGACTGGGAGGGAATTGGTGAGTTTTTCCTTTGGCATTTATCTACCAAAAAATGTTCTTGAACTGCTGGTTTGCTGGAAAAGATATAGTTTAATTCAGTTTCAATTCAGTTCAGTTAAGTTTATCTATATAGCACCAAGTCACAACAAAAGTCATCTCAGGGCACTGTACAAAAACATCCACATACATTATAAAAAGCTAATTATTAAAAGTTATCTATTTAAGGATGCCAGCAGATTTTGTTGAATCTTCACTTCATCGCAGTCTCCCATCCTAAGCAGCACATAGCCAACAATGGAAAGAAAAAACTCCCATTTAACAAGAAGAAACCTCCAGCTGAACCAGGCTCAGGGCGGGTGATCATCTGCTTCGACCAGCTGGGGTTAGAGGACAGGAAAGAGACACAGACAGGCAAAGAATGGCTGGTACAGGTTTAGTTTCTATAGAAAGAAAGACAAAAACACATGTTAATGATAGAAATAATGACAAATACAAACATGGAGAGATGAACATGTAGAGACAGAAGAGTGAGGAAATGTGGTCAGTTTGTCCTCCAGCAGTGTAAACCCATATAGCAGCATAACAAAGGGATAGATCAGGAAACCAAAGCCAAGCCTAACTAAAAGATTTATCAAAAATGAAAGTCTTAAACCTAGTCTTAACAGGAGAAAGAGTGCCAACCTTGCAGATAGAAACTGGAAGTTGGTTCCACAAGAAAGGGGCCTAATAACTGAAAGCTCTGTCTCCCGTTCCACTTTTGAAAACTCTAGGAACCACAAGTAAACTTGCAGTCTGAGAGCAAAGTGCTCTGTTAGGAAAATTTGAAACAATAAGATCTTTAACATATGATAGAGCTTGGTTGTTGAGAGCTTTGTATGTTAGAAGATTTTAAATTCTATTCTGAATTTGACAGGTAGTCAGCGGAGAGAAGCTAAACTGGAGAAATATGATCTCTCCTTCATACTCTCATTAGAATCCTGGCAGCAGTATTTTTGGAGCAACTGAAAACTTTTTAAGAAAGTTTTTTTTGGACACCCAGATAATAAGAATTACTCTAGACCAGTTTAGACGTGATAAATGTATGGACCAATTTTTCTGCACCATTTTGGGACAAGATGTTTCTAATTTTAGTGATATTACATAGGTGGAGGAAAGCAGTCCTGGTAATATTTTAATGTGAGGGTAAAAAGATATATCCTGATCAAAAATAACACCAAGTTTCTTTACATTAGAACTGGAGGCCAAATTAATGTCATCCAGAGGAAGTAAAAGGCTGAAAAGTTTATTCCTAAGATGCTCAGGTCCAAAAACCACTACCTCTGTCTTGTCTGAGTTTAAAAGCAGAAAATTAAGAATTATTTAGGTTTTTATGTGTTTAAGACATACTTTTATCTAAGTAACAGATTGGATTCATCGAGTTTCACAGATAATTATAACTGACCTTCACCAGCATAACAATGAAAATTTGTTCCATTCTGGCTAATAACTTTACCTAATGGAAGCATATATAAGGTAAAGAGTATTGGTCCAAGCACTAAACCCTGAGGAACTCCATGACAAACTGTGTATGAAAAAGACTATTATTAACATGAACAAACTGGAATCTATCAAATAAATGTGATTTAAACCATTTTAGAGTCTTTCCTGTAACCCTAATATCATGTTCAAGCCTCTATTTTAGAGTATTGTGATCAGTTGTATCAAATGAGGAACTGAGATCTAACAGGACAAGTATGGACACAAGTCCATTGTCTGAAGCCATGAGAATGCCATTAGTAACTTTCACAAGGACTGTTTTTGTGCTATGATGAGCTCTCAAGCCTGAGCTCATTGTGTTTGAGAAAAACAATCTGTAATTTTTTTGGCTTCTCTCAGTTAAATTGCTCTTTTTACTTAAAAATTAATATTATGTAGTTGAACATATCTCTACAACACCTCAATACTAAGGCATGACTTTGAAGTGTTATCAATAAGGAATCACTCATAGTCAGTGTAGTAAAAAATATATTTGTGTTTTGGTGTTAAGGCTCATTGATACAGCATCTGAGTTTCATGAACGAAGAGCATGAAATACATTAAATGAATAAGATATGAAGACTACTCTATAAAAGAAACATCAGGAGATATTTTTCTTTTACTCAGCAGACTGTTGGGCTACAGAAATCACTTACTTTTACTTTAAATCCACAGATTGCAGGTGGAAAACAGAAATTGTTTTTGTGGTGTCATTGCAGGGATTGGATAGATTGACAGCAAAGAAAGTTTGATCAAATTTTTCAACATGCTTGTCTAGTCCATGGGCTTGGAAAATCAGAGACAAGCAAAATGAGCTGGCCCACTACTCATTTAATTAACTGAGATTACAAAAAAAAGTTTGCCAAAGAAATTAAAATGGCATGAGGTGTATTTCACACGACCAGCTGTTGGTTTTTCTTGTGTGTATTTTAAGGGACGTTAATTTGTGCAGAATTAATAAATGTAGTCCTCGCCTTGGTGCCAGGGTCATTAAAAATATCCACATTAAAGTGTCCTTTGATGATCCATCAGCATTTTTCAAGAATCATTGTTGCGCACAGATTCTCCTAGGTGCAACCCCTGCAGTTACAGAACATGAATATAAAAATGTCTAAATGAGTACATTTTACATAATCATCAATTCTTTCCTTTCAGAATTGCCAGAGGATCTGAGAAAATGCTGCTATGGGTATTGCATTGACTTGTTGGAGAAACTGGCAGAAGACATGGGCTTTACCTTTGACCTTTACATTGTGGGAGACGGGAAATACGGAGCGCTCAGTGGGACCGGGCGCTGGACTGGGCTTGTGGGTGACCTCCTGAGTGGAATTGCTGACATGGCCGTCACCTCCTTCTCCATCAACTCTGCCAGGAGCAGAGTCATTGATTTCACCTCACCTTTCTACTCCACCAGCCTGGGCATTCTGGTATATTTGCTTTAGTTTGAAGTTGTTTTTTTATTATTATTATTGGTTTTATCATAAGAAGGGAACATAGGGTATACTGTATATCAAAACCTAAAGAGATAGTCTTTTGAATTTATTATTGTAAAAAAGTTATCAGTAGTTAGTATCTTATAAGCCCTGACATCATACTTGCCAACATTTGGGAATGCCAATGTGGGACAACATAGCGTGAAGCGGGCACCACTGCAACCCCCCACCCCCACCCCACCCCCACCCCCAACCACACACATTCACATTTTAAGTATTACATTATCTGTGTTTAAGTCTGTCTGCCCAAATATATGCAGTTGTATATAAAAAGTTTTGCCAGACACAGCTTATCTACTCATCAGCTGGTCATGTCTTTAAAACATCATGCAAAAAACCAACTCCCAGAAATACACACAAACATAGATTCAACATGATTTTCCTGAATTCTGATCAATTAATTTGAATTAAACAAACACATATCATAGTTGCTTAAGATCAGGGCTCTCAAGTTTTCGTCTGAGCTTGGAGTTAGATTTTGAGCTGCTAGAGAGTTGTTAGTTGACACATTAAGACAGAACTTTTTGTGCCACTGTGGACACAGAGTGGAGCGGGTCTCCTCTCTGCTGTGGGATTGACAGCTATCAGTGCTTGGGGAAGTGGGCGGGGCTTACGGTACGCTGCAGAATGAGTGCTTTCTCACATTTAGCCGCCAAAGTCACTAGATTTGTCGCTAGTCGCTTTAAAAAAAAAAGCTAGAGAGATCTGAAAACTCGCTAAATGTAGCGTTAAAGTGACAAAAATGCCGTGTGTGGTTTTTTTGCGTGAGAAATAAAAAATGTGGCGTGTGAGCGTGTGCACTTCTCGAAATGCGTTTGTTTCACGGTCAGTGCCTAAGACTTGAGAGCCCTGTGCATGTGACTACTGCTGAAGCACAGCTACAGGCTTCCAGGCAAGGCCAGGGCAAAATGCGAGACTTTTGGCTGTCCCGCACAGTGTGATGCGGGACAAGGGACAGGGGGGGCTAAATGCCGGACTGTCCCCCCCAATGCGGGACGGTTGGCAAGTACGGGACATCAGTCATAAAGCTGGACTAATGCTAGCTAAACAAGGGCTTGTTTTTCATAATTTTTTGCAAACTACTGATAAGTATTTGACAGAACATCACTTCAAAAATGACCTGACTATCCTTTTATTGGATAACCTACAAACACAGAAACATACAACATTGTAATTGTGGTGTAACACTATGATTACAAGCTGTTTTATGTTTTACATTGCTGAAATGTTATAGAAACAAAATATCCCAAGGTGCAATATTTTGCAATGTTTCTTAAACATCCTTTGCATGACGTGTCACCAACTGACTACCTTCTTTGCCATCTCAGATATATTAGAGCCAGTTCACACGCGGCAATAAATTACATACGTCCTGAGCGAATGAATTGCATTCGTATAGCACTACATACAAGTCTGAACCAAAGACTGCATATGAAAAGAACTTTGACGTGGCCTGGTTGTTGAAGCCAGAACGGGACCAGCTTCTCTACTGACTGATTCCAGTACAAACATTAAATCCCACCCCTTCCATGTAAAAAATGTATTGCTGTTTGTAAAATTAAAAAAATACACCTCAGAGAATTTTTTTCAGTTGTTGGCTGTTGTTCATTCTCATAGTTTTTATTTTGCTGCTGTATGTTCAGATATTCATTTTTTTTTTAAACATTTTGCTTTAGTTAGTTATTTCATGCTTAAAAGAGAACTTAAGTGACACCATGATTGTATGTGGAGGAGTTGGCAAAACTTAAAGCTCCACATCCATACGCTGGTACAGAAATTACAGCATTTCACCTTCCTTAAAAAGGTTCCTGTTGGCTTCAACTCTTAAACTGAAAAAATGTGGGGATATCTGGTTGACACCATACCATGTCTTTGGTTTGAACAGCCCTAATGCATGTTGAATATGTTTGCACTCTGTGCACATCCATACATGTTTGAAACTGGACGGCGTATACAGATAACACGTATGTGGATAAAAGGGGTCTAGATTACTTTTGAAGGTGGTATGTTTAATAGTCTGAAAAAAATCCATCTGATTTGATTGTGACGCCATACAAGCAGCAGAGTTACTACCTGAATGTGTTAGGAGGAAAAAAAAGTCTACCCAGCCAATGCCATCCTTGTGGATATTCTGAAGATTTGGCTTTCATTGTTTGTTTGTGTTTTTTGTTTTGTTTTTTCACCTAAAAGTTTTATTGAACTGCATGTCAGAATCCTTCTCAAAGTGTTCATTTTATTGGGATTTTATTAATCAGAGCAGGACAGGGTGCAGTGCGGTGAGTTCCTCTTTAGTTTAAAATTTGTACTGATGGTTTTTAGAGCTGATTGAACACACTATGGTCACTGTGTGCTATAATGTGCTGTGTCAATCAGAGGACAACAGACTGAACAGCATTATCCATTCATTTTCTTTTATCGCTTTTTCTTTCTGGGTCACAGGGCAGCTAGTGTCTATATCTAGCAGTAACTGTGCAAAAGGCAGGAAATACCCTGAACCAGTTGCAAGTCCACAGGGCCACATAGAGACAATTAAGACAAACAACCATTCACTTTCACTCACACCTAGAGACAATTTAGAGTTACCAATTAACCTAACATGCATGTTTTTAATCTCTTGGAGAAGACCTGAGTATGCAGAGAAAACCCATGCATGCACACAGAGAACATGCAAACTCCACACTGAAAGGCAAACTTGTGACCTTCTCACTGTAAGATGACAGCTCTAACATCTGCTCTGTTGTGCCCTGAGCAGCATTATGTCACATCTGAAGCATATTAATGTCATAATAATAATATAGCTCAGATGTCTAAATGCATTGTATTGCTGTCACACTAATCTGACAGCTCACTGTGTGACATGGCTGTGTGTGTATCTGCCTACAGAGCAGGTAATTGACATCTGATTGCAAAAACGTTTTGGGGCTCACATTTTATTGTGAGGGCTCTTAATCGGAGCTGACCACTTGCAATTGAATCACCCAAGACAGATAGTGGCCAGGTCTGAACAACTTCAACCCCCATGCCCACCCTTCCTCTTGGGCATGAAGGGGAGAAACAACCTTTGTTGTTTCACACATTAGTCTAAGGTGTCAAGAAGGCATCCGAGAACCAGTTGGAAAGTGGAGCTTAAGGGTGTGAGTCACTAACAATATCAAAGCCTTAAGTGTGTTTCCCTGTCACTTTAATATTTTAGTAAGAACTAAAAGTATGCAACCTCATTATATTGCCCAGTTTTCCCCTTTAATCATGTAAGACAGGAGATTATTCTTTTGGTCTTAATTAGTTTGTGGGTTTTTCAGTAGTCATATAAATAAAAAGAGTCTCAACTGAATAAAAGGAATACAATGCAAATCAGCATCATGTGAATTTGTGAACTTTATTATTTTAAAAAGTTTTCTTGCATTCAGTAAATTATCAACGGCAAAAGACTCAGTAAAAAGTAATTAATGTAATTTTAATAAAACTAAATCTGTCTAGAGTTACTGTTCTAAAAAGAAAAGAAATATGTTTACAGTTTTGTACTATTTTAAATAAGTGCAATAGCAATGAAGCACTCTGACCCAGTCTCATTGTACATTTGTGGCATTTCAGGTTCGAAGCCATGACACTGCAGCTCCCATCGGAGCCTTCATGTGGCCCCTCCACTGGTCCATGTGGGTGGGTATCTTTGTCACGTTGCACCTCACGGCACTCTTCCTCACCTTGTATGAGTGGAACAGCCCCTTTGGGATGACACCCCATGGCAGGAACAGGCTGCGCGTGTTCTCCTACTCTTCTGCCCTCAATCTCTGCTACGCAATACTGTTTGGACGCACTGTTGCCACCAAGGTAAAGTCTTTCCTATCTGTTATATAAAGACATCATGTGGGTGGGGGCAGAAATTATAAATTGCAAAAAAAAAGGGGGGAGTGGAGGAGATTCAAATTAATTAACAAATTTAAACACAATTAAAAGCCTAGTCTTCCATGCAGGAATAAGTATATCACCCACCACCTTTTATGCCAGAATTTTAAACTATTTCTTATATTGAGAAATGAGAAAGTTGCAGCTGTTTTTGGTCAAACCTTAAAAATAACATTAGGCACAGTCTC
Source organism: Kryptolebias marmoratus (assembly GCF_001649575.2). Lineage (NCBI taxonomy): Eukaryota > Metazoa > Chordata > Actinopteri > Cyprinodontiformes > Rivulidae > Kryptolebias > Kryptolebias marmoratus. The sequence goes on from NC_051439.1 coordinate 3,039,935, forward strand.
ATGCGTTATTGTCGTGAAAGACTCTAGGCTACTTCAACAACCAATTTTACCTCAGTCTCTGGTAAATTGAATGTGTTATAGTCATTTATGTTCTAGTTAATCAGATTAACTGTGGCACTAATCATGAATTAGACTGACTCCAAAGTTAACCAATTTTAGGTGTATATCCAGTGATTATCTTCTTACAGTTTCAATAAAATTCATTAAGTGGTTCATAACATATTTTGCAAACAAACAGAGTTCACTCCAAATAGTTAATGGCAAAATTATAAACAAGAGTCTCATGTAACAAGTATTGGCGTATGTGTTGTGAATGCTACAACCACATTAAATTTTAGCTCCGTATCAGGAAAATTTACTTTATTCATTTTTTTCGTTTTTAATGTCAGTTGGCTGTGGTGGCCATTTTGATATGGGTTGGTTCCAAAAGTTACACAGTTGTAGATGTATATCCAATGATTATTTTCTGAGAGCTTCATAAAACATCTGTCAGTGGTTCATGAGATATTTTGGTAACAGACAGAAACTCAAACACATGCACAGGCACACATACAGACAGGCCAAAATATTTAAATCCGCCTTCATCTTATGGCAATGGACGTAAACATTGAGGACAAGTCAAAAGAGAGGGGAGTAAAGCATGTGAAAGATGTTAGAAAAAAGACTAAAAGAGTAGTGAAGTAGAGTGGTGCAGGTAGGGACAGAAAGGGTAAGTGTGCTGACAGATACTGAGTGAGTTAGGCTGAGGATAAAGGGGATGGATGAAGGTGGAAAAAATTAAATGGTTAGAGGTTAACTCCCCAAAGTAGTCAGAGACAAAGTTGAAAACAAGAAAGCAGGAAGAAGAGGGTCAGTCAAGTGGTACAGAGGTGATGAAAAAAAGAGCTAATGGGAAGGCTGACAGAAAAATTGTGAGATGGGGTTTAAAGGGGAAGTAGAGATGAGAAAAAGATCTTTTTGAAGGTGATGTTTAGTTTGGCACATGGGAGAATCTAAAGAGGAAAGGAAAGATCCACTGATTGTCACACACCTGAGTGTGCGAAATTTGTTCTCCACATTTGACCCATGCCCTGAGGGAGCAGTGAGCAGCAGCGGTGCCGCGCTCGGGAATCATTTGGTGAGCTAACCCCCCAATTCCAACCCTTAATGCTGAGTGTCAAGCAGGGTGGCAATGGGTCCCATTTTTACAGTCTTTGGTATGACCCGGCCAGGGATTGAACCCACAACCTCCCAGTTTCAGGGCGGACACTCTACCACTAGGCCACTGAGCTGCACAGAGTGCATGCGAGTGGGCAAAAGTTGGCAATATCTGATTGCTTTTTCTCTTTTAATAAATATGCAACTTCTTGAAAAACAATCCAGTTTTCTTCAGATATAAAAAACAAATGCATTTTATCCATCCATTTTATTTTTACCTGCTTGTCTTTTCTGGGTGGTGGGGAGCTGGTGCCTATCACCAGCAGTTGCTGTGCAAGAGGCGGAGGACACCGGATTACACCGGGAACACCCCTCCAGTTCGTCACAGGGCCACATAGAGACGTACAAGACAAACAACCATTCCCACTCTCACTCCCACCTAGGGAAAAATTAGAGTTGCCAATTAACCTAACATGCGTGTTTTGGGGTTGTGGGAGGAAACCCGGAGTACACCCACGTGTTAACAGGGAGAATATGCAAACTCCACCCAGAAAGGCACCAGGCTGGGAAGCAATCCTGCAACCTTCTTGCTTTGAGATGACAGCTCTAACCACTGCACTGCTGTGCCACCTCATATGCATCTTATTTTCTTATTTGCTTGACATAAATATGTAAAATCATTAAATGTACCTTTGCAGCAGCAGCATTCTTCTGCGATGTGTTTGATTTGACAGATTGTGTCACACTCACAGTCACAATGGTGCACACATCCAGCCACAATGCAGCTGAATAATGATCTGCCCTCTTCAATCTTTGTTTTTCATGCAGCAACGCAGTCTTCCAAAATTCATCATTATGATAACTTATGCTCGCTTGTGGAAGTTTTAAGCAGCACTGTCATTTCCTGGAATTATGCCTGGCCTCTCAGTGACTGTGCACAATCACATTCAGCCCCTAAAGTAAGCTGCACATTTAAGTGAAAGACTGTCCCATGGCTAAAAGATCACAGGCTTGATCTTTGCAAGAGGCGATGTGTCAGTTAACAGTTGTGTTCATTAGCAGACTTGTGACCTCTTAAAATGTCCTTTAGCAACTTTCTGAACCTCTGGGTGTTGAATTGGAGCCAAGCTGTGATGTTTTCTCAAACTATGTGGGCAGGGCAAGTCGATCGATTGCTAAACCCTTTTTTCTAAAGTTCAGTTTTAATATTTGACTTAATTCATCCAGACATCCATTTGCTATAGCCAATTTATTCTGAGAAGGGTTATAGGGAGTTGGAGGCTATCCCAGCTGTCACTAGGCAAGAAGTGGGGTTCACCCTGATGAGTTTGCCAGTGTATCACTGCTCTAACACAGAGAGGCTAGCAGACATGGCCACACTCAAAGTAATCATTTGGACATTTTGAAGCGATGATCTATTAGGGTGTTATCAGCAGTGAACAATGATCAAAATATTACAGTTTGGAATATCTGGCAAAAGTTCCTTTGTTCCGTTTAGCTAATGACTAGTCTGAGCAAAGACAAGAAAAAAGGCAATTTCTGCTGTTGTAAAACAACTCCAGTTTCACAAATTTCATAGCAGTTTATTCTAAAACCTTTATACATCCATTGTTATTTACATTAATGTTTATGATTATTAGGAGCTGCACTGTGGCACAGTTGGTCAACTCTGTTGCCTTGCAGCAAGAAGGCCGTGAGTTTGACTCCTAGCTTGGGGCTTTCTAAGTGAGGGTCAGTAAGCAGTAAGCAGTAAGGGTCAAAGGTAAAATGTATTTTTAGATGCATGACATTGCAAACATTAAAGTTTCTGAATCCATTTTCATTTTCAAATGTCAAATATTTGTTTTGTGAACGTTAATCTGCTCATCAGATTAGTTGCTGTGCAGTATAGTTTGTCCTGGTCGAATTACCGAAGCTTCCTGTAGTAGAAACATGTTGCAGTAAAGCAGTGTTTTCACATTTATTTCATCTTTTCTTTGCTAAACCCTGAAAAACATATATCTGAAGTTATCATAACATGACTATCTTTAGTAATGACTTTGAGGTGTTTGATTTGTGTATAAGTTTCCAGTGACAAACACAGTGCTCAGGCAGCACGGCAGCTTGGTAGTTAGAGCTGTTGCCTCCCAACAAGAAGACTGCAGGATTGCCTCCTGACCTTTATAAGTAGAGTTTGCATGTTCTCCCTCTGCATGTGTGGGTTTACTCCAGCTTCTCCAGTTTCCTCATGCATAACATGCATGTTAGGTTAATTGGCAACTCTAAATTGTCCTTAGGTGAGAGTGTGAATGGTTATTTGTCTTTATGTGGCCCTGTGATGGACCTGTTCAGGATGTACCCTACCTCTCACACAGTGACTGCTTGAGATTGGCACCAGCTTGCTTGTTGTCCATGATGAGAGGAATAAACACAGTTAAGGACTTGTTGGTAAATTAACTGGTTGTTGTTGGAAAATTAATGATCTAAATAACATTCGACCCGAATGTTATTTAGATAAAAGCGAACTACCACTTAAGGCTGAGAAAACCTGCGTAAAAATATTACAACAGTTCACTGCAAACCCATATGATGCACTCGATCCACTACAGATTACATGCAGTCTAACACCAATTAAGTGTTGTGATGAGAAGCTATTTTATTTTCTGTTTTTCAAGAGTAGTCGAGGGAAGAACCGAAAGTTAAACAACGTTTTTTTTAACTAAATCAATGACGTCATGACGTCGGTCAGTGTGCGCTCGCACCTACGGCCGGTGTTCTGACGATCTGTGCTTCCTCGTCAGATTTTTCTACCGTAGCACGGCTAAACAGCTATGTCTAACGGTTGGTGCTACCTGTCAAAAACTGCTACCGTCATGTTTTTGATGCAACATTTGTGTGGGTACGTCGCCCCGTGCCAGCCGCATTAAAGGTAACAGATTAATAATATATAATAAATAAATAAAGAGTCCGCTATTGGGTGTAGAGTGAAGGTACTGCATTTCTCAATGCAGTACCCAATTACTAAATTATTATCTAAGGAAGCTAGCAGATTGCATTGAATCTTCACTTTGTCACAGTCTCCAATCCTGAGCAAGCACATTGGCAACAGTGGAAAGGAAAAATTTTGTTTATCATGAAGAAAAAAACAGCTGAAGCGGGCTTAGGCCAAGTGGCTATCTGCTTCGACAAGCTGGGGATTGAGAGGACAGGAAAGAGCCACAAACAAACACAGAATGATTAGTCCAGTTGTAGTTTATATTTGAAGAAAGACAAAGAAAAACATGTTAATGATAGAAATAATTACAAATACAAACATAGAGAGTAGAGCAAGTAAAGACAATGTAAATCTCAGCCTACAGCAGCATAACTAAGGGACAGCTCAGGAAACCCAAGCCAACCCTAACTATAGGATTTTTCAAAAGGAAAGTCTTAACCCTAGACTTAACAGTAGACAGGCTGTCAGCCTCATGGACAGAAACTGGAAGTTGGTTCCACAAGAGCAGAGCCTGATAAATTGAAAGCTCTACTTCTTGTTCTACCTTTAGAAACTCAAGGAACCACAAGTAAACCTGCAATCTGAGAGTGAAGTGCTCTGTTAGAAAACTATAGAATAAGAAGATTGTTTATATAAGATGGAGCTTGGCTGTTGAGAGCTGTGTACATTAGAAGTAAAATTTTAAATTCTATACTGAATTTGACAGGAAGCCAATGGAGAGAAGCTTAAACTAGAGAAATATGATCTCTCCTTCAAACTCTCATCAGAACTCTGTTGGCAGCATTTTGGATCCACTGAAGACTTTAAAGAGTTTTTGGACACACAAAAATTAAAGAGTTGCAATAGTCCAATGTAGATTTGATGAATTCATGGACCAGTTTTGTTTGCACCATTTTGGGACTAGATGTTTCTAATTTTAGTGATATTACATAGGTGGAGGAAAGCAGTCCTGGTAACATTTTAATGTGAGGGTTAAAAGACATATCCTGATCACAAATAACACCAAGTTTCTTTACATTAGAACTGGAGGCCAAATTAATGCCATCCAGAGGAAGTAAAAGGCTGAAAAGTTTATTCCCAAGATGCTCAGGTCCAAAAACAACTTGTCTGTTTAAAAACAGAAAATTAGAAATTATTTAGGTTTTTATGTGTTTAAGACATGCTTTTAATCTAAGTAACAGATTGAATTCATTGAGTTTCACAGATAATTTTAACTGACCTTCACCAGCATAACAATGAACATTTGTTCCATGCTGGCTAATAACTTTACCTAATGGAAGCATATATAAAGTAAAGAGTATTGGTCCAAGCACTAAACCCTGAGGAATTCCATGACAAATGTGTATGAAAAAGACTATTATTAACATGAACAAACTTGAATCTATCAAATAAATCTGATTTAAATGATTTTAGAGCCTTTCCTGTAACTCTAATATCATGTCAAGCCTCTATATTAGAATATTGTGATTAATTGTATCAAATGAGGAACTCAGATTTAACAGGACAAGTATGGACGATAATCCACTGTCTGAGGCCATACGAATATCATTAGTAACTTTCACCAGTGCTTTTCTTTGCTATGAGCTCTAAACCCTGACTTAAACTCCCAAATCGATTATTTCTCTCCAGATGATCACACAATTGGTTTGCAACTATTTTCTCAAGAATTTTTTAGAAGAATGGGAGGTTATATATAGGTCTAGAATTGTCCAGAACTCCTGAATCAAGGATGGGTTTCTTAAGAAAAGGTTTAATTACAGCAACCTTAAAGCTCTGTAGTACATAACCAGTCATTAGAGACAAATTAAGAAGATCAAAAATTTATTTAATTAATTGGGGGGAAACACCTTGTTGAACAGTATGGTTGGAATGGGATCCAGCAGACATATTGATGGTTTGGATGAAGCTAAATTTGGAAAGCTCAACAGGACAAAAACAGTCCAATCACAAATCAGGTTCTAGTAATACTTCTAAAGCTGCCTCATCTGACAGAGAATCAGAGGCAACAGTAGGAAGGATGGTGTGAATTTTCTCTCTAATTTAAATAATTTTATTTATAAAGAATCTCATGAAGTCATTACTGCTTAGAGTTATAGGGATACATGGTTCAACAGAGATAGGACTTTTCATTAGTGTAGTTACAGTACTAAAAAGAAACCTGGGGTTGCTCCTATGCTCTTCTATTAAAGATGAATAAAATACAGTTATAGCTTTACAAAGGGCTTTCTTGTATGTTAGCAGGCTATCTCTCCAGGTTAAATGAAATTCTTCCATGTTATTGATGCGCCATCTTCTTTCCAACTTTCTAGACACCTGTTTTAAAGAACCTAATTCTGAATTAAACCAAAGAGTCAGCTTCCTCTGGCTGGCTGATCACTTTCTTTTTCACAGGAGCAATTTTATCAAGTGATGTTTGTAATGAAGTTGTAATAATATCAACAAGATCATTTAAGTTGCTACTCTCTGTTGCATTACTCTGTAAGACAGAGGAGAATAATAATGGAAGAGATTCTTTATATTTGGTAACAGCATTCTCTGATAGACATCTAATATAATGAAATTTACTCTCAGTGGCTGTGTAATCAGTCAATTTAAACTCAAAGGTTATTAAAAAATAGTCAGACAGAACAGGAATGTGAGGATGTATTATTAAATGCTTACTCTCTATGCCATATGCGAGAACCAGATCAAGAGTATGAGAAGAGAATGAGTACCAGTTAACTTTATTAAATTATTAAAGACTAAGTTTATGCTGTAACTTTCAACATCTACATGAATATTGAAATCCCCCACTATTATGACTTCATCAGTATTCAATAATAAGACAGAGAGAAAATCTGAGAATTCTGACAAAACCTGAGGATAAGGGCCAAGTGAACAATATATATAACACGTAAAAATGTTTTTTTCTGATTTCCATTTTGGATTAGAAAGACTAAGGCTCAAGACTCAAAAGAATTATAATTAATATTTGGTTAAGCATTAATCAATGATCCTGACTGAAAAATAGCAGCTACTCTCCTACCTCAACCTATTGTTCTAGTAACATGAATATTTAGATAATTAGTATTTAGATAATTAGCAGGAGTGGATTTATTTATACTAACAAAATCCTCTTGTAGCCAGGTTTCTGTTAGACAAAATAAATCAGTTTGATGATCAGTTATCAACTAACAGAGACTTAGAGGAAAGAGATCTTATTTTTATTAATCCGCATTTAATTATTTTATTATTTTGTTCTGGTGAAGTAACTGTTTATCTTTGTAAGATTTTTATGGTTTATTTTTCTAGAGGTGACTTTTGGTTCCTTTAATTTGGGTCTTGGGCAAGCTTACACTGTGTCAGTGGGGGTTTGGGTGGGTAACAGAGGAGAAGTACCAGAGAGGCATGTAACACTAAACTCTGCTTCCTGGAACAGACCCTGGGTTGTCAATAATTTGGATGGCTAACAAAATCGGCCAAATTCCTAGAAAGAAGAGCGGCTCCAAATAAAGTGGGATGGATGCCATCTCTCTGCATCAGAACAAGTTTTCCCCAGAATGCACTACAATTATCTATGTAGCCCACCTTGTTTTCAGAACACCACCTGGACAGCCAGTGGTTGACTGACGACAAAATACAGAATCTATATGTAAGAGTTTATATAAATGCAATTTCATGAATCTTATGATTTTTCTTTTAAATTGGAGTTGTTTTAAGATCGCAGCAATTAATTTTGATCATGCCTCTGCATTGGTTCATCTTTCCCATCAGAACTATTCCATTTCTCCAAACTAAGGTTGTTCAGGGAGTGATCTAGACATCACCACTCTACAGAACTTCACTACAGATAGTATGAAATAATCCTTTAAAGGAGAAAGACATGAGCAACACGGGAGGAACAGATTATTGCTTTCTTCTCTTCCACAGGGAACTCCAGTTGCCAAAGAGAACAAAATTAACAGCATTTCACAAACTGCAACAGCATTCAGTTTATTCGTTTAGCAAATGTTACTTTCCAAAGCCACCTATAAGTGACAAATGTAGCATCCATATCATGCTCCAGAATGTTTTGACTGAGGAGGTAGGGACTGAGTTACATAGAATAACAAAAGAAAATACAAATTTCATAAACCATTTAGAAAAAGACAAGAACTAGGCAGTAATCACAGTTTTCACAAGATGCTAGCTTTAAATTATTTTCTCTCAAATTGTAGTAATTTTTTTGTTGTTGTCTGTTATGTGTTTTTATACACTTTATTTTAATCTTGTTTCTAACATTTCCAAAGATATTTAATAGTTTTAAACACAAAACAAAACAGATTTTTTTTAAATATTGCTTGTTCTTAAATGTTTACATAAACTTGTTTTTGTTTTTTACCTTTTTTTTAAATGTCATTTTTCTATTTATGTCTATTGCTGGAGATAGGCACCAGCTCCCCACAACCCAGAAAGGAAAAGTGGGTAAAGAAAATGGATGGATGTAATTGTTGTGTTTTGCAGATTAATTTGTTTATAAAGTTGTTACTTTCTTAAAAATGTTATATTTTTTGTTTAGTTTTTGTGTTTTTTCTGTTTCACCAATATACTTTTGGGAATAGTGTTGTTGTATTGTTGTTAATTAAATTGCTTTTGGTTTACCAGTTGTATTTTACCTATTGGCACTACCATGGATTAGATATTCATTTACAAGCAGCACACCCACTGTATAATTTTTAGTTCCCTGCTGAGTTAAAACCAGCTGTGGATGCTATCAAAGTTTAGTTTCACATGAACAACCCTGTTCTGTTTTCACTGTAGACTCTCAGCCACCCTGCCCAAAAATAACTCTGATAGCACTATGTTGTGCCAACAAATCATCTAATCCAAAAAACCTCTTTTTCTTGTGAAAAGCAAACACGTACTATTTATGAACACAAACAAGCATGTAGGCTAAGCTGTCAAAGACTGACAGTGTTCGAGTGAATTAGGTGTCTATTTTGATTTCTGCTTGATGAGCTTTTTGCCAAGCAGGGCTAAATTTCTGTTCCATCCATCAGCTGAGAGGAGGCTGATATTTTGAAGAAAGAAAGCAGTTGTAGGCTTATGGTTTGGGTGCTTGTAGCGATTGAGTTCAATCATAACACAAGACCTCTGTATGTATAGGTTGGCATACTAAAGCTAGATTGTTACATCTTCATTAGAAGCAAAAATGAACATTTGAAATGTCCTAAGGGTGACATCTTTTCCAAGGAAGTTAATGTATATTTTTTGCTGTTGATACAACAGCTTCATCTTCTCTGTTTCAAATTGTCCTGCCTTCTCAACATACTAGCAAAACTTTTGTAAGAGTGGATTGTTTATCATTAATATCTCAGTATCCCCAAGTCTTTAAAATACTAAATGTTTTTATTTTCCTTTTTAAAGTGAATTTTACATGGCTAAATCCTTAAGTGATTGTAGTTTTAAGGTGGATTTGTTCCCTTCAGCAGGCATTTTCATGGGCAGATACAATTGATGTACTGCACAAGTACAGTTGGATTTTATTTTTAGCATCTATAATTCTGTTGCTCAATGCAAAAAAGTGAACTTTTTTGAGAATTGTAGCCAAAAACAAGGAAGCGCAAATACAATATGCTGAACTAGAAACACATTGAGAGCCAAAACCTCTTTTAAGGCCATGTGATCGATGACGCCATTGAATTCTTGTACAATCCAAATCATAATCCGGATCACCACCAAAATGTAATCACTTGTTTTTTGTGACAACCCCAGCATATCCTGAAAATTTTCAAGTAATCTTGCTAAAAGACAGACAGACGGATAGATAAACATTAAAAAAAAAAAAGTACTGTTGTGGTAATAAGTCTGATTATTACCAACTCAAAATAATTCAAAAATTGTTTTAGGAATTTTATGAACACACATAACATTAAGAGGGAAAAGTCTGATCATGCAGGATATAGTTTCATCCCACAATTTAATGCAGTCTGTGGTCCAGGGTCCAAATACTTGAGCCCTGAAGAATGTCCTTGGCACATCCACAGGTTGAAACTCCCATAGAGTGCAGAATATCTGAACACAGCTCGATGTGGATCTCCTGGAAATCACATCTGCTCACAGGAAAAGATTAGGTCAGTCCTGGCTTCAGTTTGGTCTTGGCAATCGTGTCCAGAACAGTTCTTTCAGATCAGCAGAGTGTTTGTCGCTGGTGTAGATTCCTCTTGGATAAAATGAAACAACACGTGTCCTCAGTGAAATTGGTCGTAAAAATGTAAACGTTGGTTTTTGGTTCACTGTGACTCAGACTTGGACAAAATGTTTGTTTTAGCTAAATTTTAGAAAAGATATAAAAAAAAAAAAAAAACCACAGGTGGTGCAATAACAAACAAGGTCAATTAGCGATGTCTTTGCCAGCCACCAGGTTGAGAGAGATGAGAAGAAAGAAGCTCCACTTCCCTTTCTTAGATCTCATCCAGCTCATGAGCTGGCTTTAGTTTAGACCAGCCAGTAGAAATGTTACACATCTTTTACATACACACTTGTTTGAAACGGAGTGGATAAACAAAAATAAAACTAAAAAAATCTTCAAATAAAATTTTCCTCATACTAATAAATACATTTCAAATATGCCAGTACTTGCATCAATCGGAGGAGAAGGAAAAAAAATCAGTGACTCAAACGATTTTTAAAATTGTCAACACATTAAAAGTGTTTTTAATGTGTTTTATCGTGTGGATGATGATTTAGCATTCAAACTATTGTTTTCTTTTTTATATAAATTTTTTTGTGACCCATTTACATACTTTGAGCTATTTTAATCATTTATATATCTAAACATTCAGCTCATGCAGGAGATGGGTGCTATGAGTTTTGGTTTTTTTTGTAACCTTTATACTTTTTAAAATATTTAACTTTATTTCCAAATGTTTTCTCCATTGAAATACATTAGGATGTCTTCATTTCCTTTAAACAAATTGTTCTCTTTACAATATGCTTAAGCACACTTCTTACTTTTAGTTTTTAGCTGCATTCAACTCCTTTTAGATTTAAGCTACCTTTTTGCTACTTTAAACTTTTAGCTGCCATCCTGCTACTTTTATCTTTTGGTCAGATCATTGTTATTTTTAGCTTCTAACTAGCCTTTTGAAACTTTTAACATGACTTTTGATACTTTTAACTAGCATTTTGCTCATTTTAGCTAGCCGTTTGGTACTTTTAGCTTTTAGCTAGCTTTTTGTTCCTTTAAGTTTTGGCTGGTCTTTTGCTACTTTAAACCTTTAGCTAGTGTTTTGCTACTTTTAACTAGCATTTTGTTCATTATAATTTTTAGCTAGTGTTCTGCTTCTTGTAGTTTCAGCAACTCAATTTCAGCGCCTTAATTTTTACAGAATTTGCAGTTTCTGCAGTTTGTTCTATCCTTGGCTAGTTTGCTTTATATGACAGTTGATTTTTATTTACTTTATGCGTTTTTCGGAAATCAATGATTTTCCTGTCAAACAGAAAGTTTTGGTTATACTGGAATAAATCTTCTGTATATGTTCGTAATTGAACAAATGCAAGTCAGAGCTATATAAAATATTTTCCTTAGCATATATTTCCTCTCTGCAGACTCCTAAATGCTGGACGGGGCGTTTCCTGATGAACCTCTGGGCTATTTTCTGCTTACTGGTGCTGTCCAGCTACACTGCCAACCTTGCTGCAGTCATGGTCGGGGAGAAGACCTTCGAGCAAGTCTCAGGAATTCATGATGAGAAGGTTCGATGAAATGCAAGGATCCAAACTTACTGCTCAAAGAATGTCAACATACCAGACATAAGAGCAAGCTAACAAACAAAGACCAGAATGATTTCTGAGGGATTTTCACTTTTTAGATTACAAAATTGTTTGGGGAGTTCAGGGCTACATGAATTTAATCTGAGCTGCATCATTTCTCCATTTCCATCCTCTCCTTGTGTCCCTCCTCCAGCTGCACCACCCCTCTATGGGCTTCCGTTTTGGGACAGTGAGGGAGAGCAGCGCTGAGGATTACATGAAGAAAAGTTTCCCAGAGATGCATGACTACATGAGACGCTTCAACCAGCCCACCACCCCAGAGGGTGTACACATGTTAAAGTAAGGCACCTCCACTTGTAGAAAATGTCATTTACACCTGATTTCTGTCAATGAAATGCAATATAAAACTGAACAATCTTGTCACGTTTGCATCTATTTGTCTGTTCTCAGTAGGCTTATTTTTCATGCAAGGAAAACAACATGAGCCAAGACAACAATTTTACATCTGTCAGAAGTAATTCAACACTTCATATTTTCGAAGGAAAGAATTTGCATAGACAATGAATAAACAAATACCCACTGCACAATTTTTAAAAATCTTGATATGTTTTTTTATGTCCGGTGACAAAGTCAAAGCAGTGAAAATGTTTTTGCCTATGTATGTGTATGTGTGTGCATGTGTATGTTCAGTTTGCCTGTCTGTTAGGAAAATATCTTATGAACCACTAGATATATAAATGGTCACTGGGTGTACTTCTACAACAGATGAACTTTTAAGGTCAATCAAATTCAAGATTGGCCATCACATCCAACTGATTTTAGGAAACACAAACATGACTATAAGTCAGTCGGTTTTACAGTTATTTAGCTAAACTTGGGTGTAGCAGTAGCTGAGAGTCATCCCCTACACATACTCTGAGGTTTACACAATGTGAGAGATTTCTACCTTAAACATCAGGATTAACTGTTAGTACCAACCCTGTCAGTTAGTTGGCAAAATATCTCATGAACCAATGAACAGATTTTAGTAAGATTGCAGAAAGAATCAGTAGAGAGACTTTACGGTTCCAATTTAAGATGGTCATCACATCTAATCAACATTAGTCAACAAAAAAAAAGCTTATACTTCAGTCAGATTGCAATTATTGAGCTAAAAATTAGTGTAGTAGTAGCTGAGTCATGCTCAAGACATACTCAAAGCACTATACATTGTTGCAACATCTTTGCTGAAAACTTTGGCATTTACTATTAAAATCAACAATATGTCTTTTAATATTTTGTGAACCACTGGAGAGAATTTAGAAAACTCTCAAGAAGTAATCATTGAATGTACATCTACGACTCATTAACATCTGGAGGCAACTCAGTTCAGGATGGTAACCACAGCTAACTGACCTTAGCCAATAATACAGATTGAGTTAAACTTAGTCAAATTTACAAACTTTGAGCAAAAAATTGGTGTGCTAGAAGCTAAGAGTCATCCTCTATGTCATCCTCTATGAGGGCTAATAAATCACATGAGAAGGCACAATATCACATGAGAATATGCATGACATCATTTTCAAGGTTTGACCAAAATGGCCATATCGTCATCATTTTCCAGCACAGGATAATCTTAGTCCAAAACTCTTGCAATGCAATGGGCAATATGGATTCTAAAAATGCTAGGCCTTTAGCTGATTATGGTATAAGCATAAAGGAACACATCCCTTTCATCAGCAAAATCTTTACATTTTGAGAGGGAACAGTCTTTCCTTGTTTGAAATCAGGTGTTGAATGTAGGCAGACATAAAAATCAGAGACAGGCTGATGTAATTATCGCCGAGGATGAGCGGTTTAATAGGATGTCTAATGGGTACAGAAAGCAGATGAAAGCAAAGGAGGCAAGGTATGTTTATTTTTAAAGAACATTTAATTCACAAGGGCTGCTGAAAGTGCTTCACCTACAGAGTTAAAAAACATAAAGCTGATAGAAAACACCAAAAACAAATTAAAGGCTTTTGAGCTGAGGCAAAGGCCTACATACTTATGTAAACGAATGTTGCACCATAACTTTTATCTGAATATGTTCACACTCAAGTCTATTACATACATTTTGTGCATATATACATTTCTTTAAAAGAGTCATGATGTCTTTTGTTTTAGCAATTTGACACATTTTTCTGACCTTAACGAAGTGTCTGATTGACTTTGTTTAAAACATCTTGCTTTTCACATATTTAAAGCAGCCATTTGATGTTGGGATTTTACCTCAACTCATCTCTTCTCCTCTTCCAGGAGGTCTGCTTTGAATAAGAAAAAGTTTGTACATGTTTTTCCTGTGTGACAGAGCATATTTTAATCAGCTAATGAACACTGACATAAAAAACAACTTTTTAAATCAACTTAAAAAAATAAATAAATAAAAAAATTCCACACTGTAAAATGATGGAATTGTAGCCATTTTAGCCAAAACTTGAAAATGTTAGTGTGATCTTATGCTATTTCAACTATTGCCACATCAAAGTTTAGCTCAATATTGTAAAACTGATTTATAACCATTTTTGTGTTACACAATGTTGATTAGCGGTGGTAGCCATCTTGAATTGATAGACCTCAAAGTTTCTGAGATTCTCATTTTATATCTGTCCAGTGGTTAATGAGACAGGTTGACTACAACAATTAACTTAAAAGTTTTAAGCAAAACTCTCATACAATGTGTAGCACTTAGAGTAGGTGTTGTAAATAACTCTCAGCTACAACAACACCAAATTATAGCACAATATCTGTAAAATTGACTCAAATATCGCTATTTTTGTGTTTTAAGTTCAGTTAGCTTTGGTAGTCATCCTAAACTTGGGCAATTCCATTCAGTGGTTCACACTCATGGGCATGGGTAAAAATATTCTTGTCAGCATTGGTTGTTTTTTTATGTGCATTTGTGAAAGATTGGAGAAAAGTTCTGACTCGCACACTCTGAACTGAATAAGAAATAATTTTCTTACCAGCAAACTATTCCAGGTTTTGTAGTTTTTGAGAAAATGGAAACTAAATAACAAAAGTTGCATTTTATTTTATTGTTTTTGAAAGAATGTATATTGCCTGCCATCTTGCATGCTAAAGATCAGCCTGTTATTATTGGCTCATTGGTTCATGAGATATTTTGCTAACAGGCAAACAAACACTTATACAAAGGCAATTACATTATCACTTACTGCATGAAAGGTTGATGATAAAATCAATTTGGGATATTAAATGTTCTTTTACTGTAAATTACTGACTTTGCCCTCATACACTCCTGATCAAAATCTTAAGACTAGTCAAAAAATTGCAAGAATTTTCATTTTGCACTATTGGATCTTAAGAAGGTTCTAAGTAGAGCTTCACAATGTTAAAGGAAAAAATCAGTGCAAGAGACAAGAACTTTTGAGCAGGGAATTTTCTGCAAACTGCATTTACACTCAAACATGATTTTTTCAGCTGATCAAAAGTTTAAGACCATAGTCTTTAAA
>NC_051439.1:3056252-3060110 GCF_001649575.2 Kryptolebias marmoratus
GATTGTTTGAAGTCATCAACAAGAATGGTGGAGCTACTCATTACTGAGTCCTTTTTTTTGACACTTTGATTTCTGTTTTGGGGGGTTTTCTGGTTTTTTTGAGCTATGGTCTTAAACTTTTGATCAGCTGAAAAAATCATGTTTGAGTGTAAATGCAGTTTTCAATTAATTCCCCGCTCAAAAGTTTTTGTCTCTTACGCTGATTTCTTATTTTAACATTGTGAAGCTCTACTTAGAACCTTCTTAAGATTCAATAGTGCAAAATGAAAATTCTTGCAATTTTTTGACTGGTCTTAAGATTTTGATCAGGAGTGTATGTATTGTTTTTTTTAATTAATTAATTTTTTACACTGTAATAGTTTGTTTGTTAAAGCCATGTTTACTCCAAATGGGGAGAAATCATTTTGCATCATGATGACAGGTTAGCAGAATCATAAAAACACAGTCACTCATATACAGCAAATACTCTCTGTGTGATCCTAGATTTTATTACATTCTGGACATGAATATGGGGGCTGTGGGGAGTGAATGCTTTTGTCTGTTACCAAAGTGCAAAATATCTCACAAACCACTGGACAGATTTTAAAGAAACTTTCAGGAAATAATCATTGGATGTACCTCTATAATTGATTAGCTTTTGAAGTCTTCTCACTACAGCTAATCAACCTTACCAAACACAAAAATGTCTATAACTCTGCCAGTTTTATAGATACAGAGCTCAAATTTGGTTTGGTAGTAGCTGAGAGTCATTTCCAACTTACACTGTGAAGGCTAATAGGTCATGTGAGATCCTGCAATATTGCATGAGATAACATTATTAACTCAGTCAACAAAAGATGAACATAGTTTTAATCTCTGGCATGAAATGCAGTTGGCAATATGCATTTCTTTAAAGAATGCTAGACCTTTAATTTCTGTATCTTACTAGAGCAGCTGATGATGACTGTGCTGGTTTCAGCAGCCTTGGAGGTCTTGCTTTTTTCTTGTGAAGATAACTGCAACAGTAAATAAGGATGAAATAAACAACTCAAAATAAGTTTGCACTGGCTGCATTCAGCACCCACAGCTCCAACATTATATCCACTTCGCAGACGCAAGACTCCACAAAGCCGGAGCAGAGATACTGAGATAGCGTGTGTGCTGACTTTGTGATACCAGTGGGAAGATGCAAAGCGCTTGTTCAGAGAAAGAGCATGATGAAGGCAGCGTTTGTTTACGTGCAAGGCGAAGCAGAAGCGTAAGTCACAGCAGAGTTGAAGTGGGAATGTAAAATACTGTGTTGGCAGAACTACTGACCCCAATACTACTATCAAATCTTAGTAAAAAAAAAAAAAAAAAAAAAAAAAAGGAAAAACCTCCCAAGTCTTTTCTGGTGACGCATGCAGCTGCACACATGTGCAAAGGCTAAGAAATAACTCATAGCCAAGCATATACTGTACCTATGCTCAGCTTTAAAACATGCTTTTCTGGCTGCAAACTTTCATATCTTTATGCTCAAACACAGGGTGCAGTTCATTTTTATTCCAAGGCCATGCATTGGATAGATTCCGACCCTTTTTAGTCCCACAAGAACTCTGTATCTTCTCTTCCTCCTCTGCCTCATATTTGACATGTCTAGACAGGGAAAAGCAGACTTTTGTCTTTGCCGGCATGGCAAAGACTTTGTAAAGTCGTGCCTTTGTTTAGTGGTTAACGTTCTGAATAACAAGAAGTTTCATGCAATTTGATCAGATTGGTCTGGTTTTCCCAGTAGACTCACTATATGTGCACATTTTTCCCCACTACATGTCTTCTTATTTATCTGTCTCACAGGTAAATCCCTATGTGCAAAAAGTGTGTTTATACCTTTATATCTTGTCGTGGAAAGGCAAAAGTAAATGATAATGTTTCTGCCCTTGTGAGTGTTACTGTAGTATGTCATGAACCCTTAGACATGTTTAAATGGATCTATCAGAAAGTAATCATTGGATGTACAGCTACACCTTATTAATTTTTGAAGTCAACACGATTAAAGATGGTTCCTACAAAAACACAAAAATGGATATAACTCCGTTTTGCAGATGTTGAGTGACAATGTGGTGTGGTAATAGCTGAGACTGATCCCCAACGCATAAATCTGAGCACTAACAGATCACACAAGAGCTTTGTTTAAAATTTTGGCATTAACCATTTGGAGTCCACTCTGTCTGTTTGGAAAATGGCTCATGAACCACAAGGTGGATTTTAATGAAATTTCTAGGGGCCTTAAGCACATAGACTTGCGTGGATTTCCTACTAAAATATGGCATAAAGGTAGAAGTGAGGGGACATTTAACAATTCTCCACACCTCGTACATGGATTACACACTGTTCTAGTAAATTAATGTGAAGCTGAGGCATTTCTAACATTATGCATGTGCTGATTGACGTATTTTCTATAAGTTCATAAGCACTCAGGGGCTTGGTAAAACACCCTGAACCTGTAATTTAACTGACAAAAAACATGAAGTTACTCACTTGAACCACAAGGGTACTTGCTGCTGTATAGGATTGGACAAAAAGAACTTAAACTTTTAATAATATATTGCATAATGTGAAAATCACTTAATTGATTAAATCAAAAGTTTTTAATGAAATATTCTTTGATGTACAGAGGTACAAACAAATTAAATCTAATATTACTTGTTTAATGGTCAAGATCACCAAACACAGACAAAGTCTGAAAAAGTCAGCTCAATATTACATCTTCAACCTAATATGGTTCTGATGCACAATCTTTTTTTTAAGCTAATTGCTGTCTAACTGCAGCTTCTTAGTTGTGCACAGCAGGAATATGACTTATGAGTGAATTCAAGTTTACACATTTATTTTTCAGCTTTCAGTTTACTTAAATTAGAATCCTTAGACTACTGTGTAAATGTATTCGATTAGATGAAAAAAATAAAATAAATCCTTGAGTAAAAGCTGTTCATGATTAAATAAGACAATAAATCACCAACATTTATTCATTTAATCAATACCTAAATGCAGAACACTGACTGCCATAAGATGATGACAGAATATTTTCTGTCCTGTTATCTGATGTTATGACAAATATTTTAAATGTTCCAACACTAGACTGATTTAGGATGAAATGTAAATTTTGTTACAGTCTGATGTTTCTGTCTGGGATATTACTAAGAATAGATTAAGTGAAAGGGTTTCACTTCTTACTGACAGTTAAGCAAAACTCGTAAGCTTTTGTTACCATGGTGATGTAGCCACATTCAAACAGATCCTGCTTTGTCAACCTGAAAACTCTAACTTTCAACTCAACATAGCTGGTGGAGCAGGAAGTTTCCCTTAATAGTAACATGTGTCCAATAATTGTTGTTTTCACATTTTTAACAGTTTCCCAGCATCCTTTTTAAGTGCAGCCATCAGACTGGTAACTGTAGAAACAAGTGTACGCCAACTATAAAGTTTGTTTCCACAATCATTTCATCATTAATACATCTGAACATTTACTTGGAAAGGGCATACATCATTTTTTTGTGCATACTAATTTGTATATGAGGTCCCAGGAAATAATGATCAGATGTCTCTAAAAATGGTAAAATATTGGAATCAATCCAATTCAAGATAGCCATCACAGCTAATTGACCTGGCTATAATTCAATTCAATTCAATTCAAAAATACTTTATTAATCCCAAAGGGAAACTATATGTTGACGTAGCTCATTTAAATCAAGGAGTTATTGTAGATGGTGATGGCTGTGGGCAGGAAAGATCTCCTGTAGCGGTCCGTTTTACAACTAATCTGAAGAAGCCTTTGACTAAAGAGACTCTGTTTTCCGATGACAGTCTCATGAAGAGGATGGTCAGGGTTGTCCATGATTT
>NC_051439.1:3063029-3084733 GCF_001649575.2 Kryptolebias marmoratus
AATGCTTCACATTTGCCCACAAAGATTTCAGCAAAGGACCGCGCAAAACAGTTTCCTACCCAGCTGCACGAGAGTGGGGGGAAGCTGTTTTGCACGTCCTGCAGTGTAATCATCGAACATAAACACAAGTCATCCATCGACAAACACTTTGTCTCTGCAAAACATGTGAGGAGAGCTGCAGACAAGGGACAATCCAGAAATGGTCATGAATGTCAGTTTATAAGCTATCAAAGTTCTCAAATAAAGCACCTTTTGAGAATGTCAATGTTTGTTGGTAATTATCAGCCTGTGTGCTGTGCATCCTGAGACTTATCTGCAGCCAGTCGTGGTCAGCAGCCCAGGAACAGTCTATAATTAGGGGTCAATTAGGGTCAAGTGGATCGATATCAGTAGAAATAGGAGAGTCCTCTGCAGAGTGTATAATGTCTTATCAGTCTGCTACAGAGGCTGTTGGTTTAGGTAATGATGTATGTGTTTACCTCATGTATTAGAGCACAGTTAATCTAATCCTCTCTAAAAACGACAAACTGCCATGACAGCCTCAAATTTGGGATTGCCGAAGAACAGAATTAATGTGGGAAAGTTAATCTAATCTAATAAATGCTCATATTTGCTTTTTTCCAGTTGAATAAACTTCAATTATTCTTTCTTTGTTTCTCTATTTGTCTTGTGGTGTACGTGTGCTGTGTGTGTACGTGTGTTGGTGGTGAAGGACAGATCCTCCTGCCCTGGATGCATTCATCATGGATAAAGCTCTGCTGGACTTTGAGGTCTCCATTGATGCTGACTGCAAACTGCTCACAGTGGGGAAGCCTTTTGCTATTGAAGGTGAACACGCTGTTAGACTCATACACACAGTTTTGTATGACTTTTAAGGAATTTGTATTGACTTGAAGTAATCCCTCAGGATATCTTGTACAATAAATTTTCTGCCTTACTTTTGATGGGTTTTTTTTTACATTTGTGATTTATCTTGCTTGATTGCTTTGACAAAAATACCCAAAGCGCTTATCTAAACATTTATTCAAACAAAGTTGAAGCAGAAAAAATATGGAAAACAGGGACTCATTCACAACACATATTCATAGACTGAAAATGTTTGTATGCAGCAGAAAGTTTCAGAGACAAACATAAATATGCAAAGAAGACATTAAAAAATGACAAAAAAATAATTTGCTGGTTAAGACAGAGCCTGTAATTCATCACATTCATACATGGCTGAAGTGAGCGTACTTTGCACTCAATCTGAATAGGATATCTGACTGCTATCCTGCCTAAAATCAAGAGCAAACTCCACCTACTCGACTAGATGCTTTGTTATCCAGGCTGCAGATGTAGCCACTGAAAAGTGATGATGACAGTTGAGACACAAGTAATTATGCCAGTGTTTTTCAGCAATATATGTTGCAAGTTCTGAAAGAAACACAATGAGTTTGAGGCCCAGTTCACACGGCAAGGATTTTTTATGTAAAACACCTAAAAAATGTTATTGTTTCAACCTTGCATCTATACAGAAATTATGTTTTAGGAGCCCCTAAACTGTATTTCTTGAAACTGGTTTCCAGAGTAAAACAATTTATGTTTCTGTGGACAGTATTTATATTAAGGAGGTTAGTTTCAGAAAATAAACATAATTGCTGATAGCACGTAAAACAGTATTATAGAAACCTTGTGCTTTTTTGGAAATGTTACATAAAACACTTGCAGCTGTAAATTAATTTGTTCTTTTCATGTTAAAAGAAAAATTATGCTCCAAGATGTTGCAACTTTCTGAAAAACTGCCACAAAATCAGACATTTTAGGTCACACCAATCACAAAACCTGTTTGCAAAACCTTGGAGGGACAGTCTAATGCAGATATGAGGCATCCTTTGTGTATAATGATCTTCATTTACAGTTTTGACTGACTGTCATACATTCTGGAAACTTCCTGATAACACTATCACTCCACTCATGTTGCAACCACTTTGCTTACCCTTTGGTGTATAAGTGGTGACATCCAAACCTACCATGTTTTTGCTGTTCAAAACATCTACATACTGGTGCATCTGTATACTCATAAGACCAGAGGCTCCCATTTATTTTAAGGAATAACTGAAATGTGTAGCTTGCTCTCACACAGATCCAGTTCAAATGCTGCAGTTATCAACATGATTGACAGGCTAACAAGTGTGTGAGTCTTATGATGTCCCAGGGTATGTGGTACTTAGCTATCCATTATTAATAAGACAATGTTCAGTAAGAAGACTGGAGACCTGATGATCACAAGATATACTAACTGTAGGATGGTCATAAAGCCTATAAACAAATGCACAGCCATACAGGAAACACCTAATGACACACATGGGGGGTTATAGTATGCAAGTTATCTTGAAGTGCAACATGAATGTGTGGGGTTTTGTATGTGGGGTGTGTGTGTGCGTTTGGGTTTCTGTTCTCGTTTTAAAGAAGATTGTTTTCCCTTTTAGACTTTCAGAGAGAGGACATTTTTTCACAACTGAGGCCTTTGCTTTTGTTCTCACTGACAATCACCTTGTGCACCATGGCATGCATAAAAAATCTAAAAACACAGCCAAGAAGCTTCCAACAAATATTGTATGCTGCTGTCAGGCTTACATTATGAGCTAGGAAATTAGCACTGTTTTCCCTTCTTCTCTTTGTCCTTTTAGACTTGAAAATACAGAATACCTGCACTTATTAGAAATAATAGTCTTTTAAGCCTATTGTAAATAATTCAGCTTTTTAAGCAGTCATAGTCAGTGTGTGAACCAAGAAAATGAGGTTGGATTGCCTTCTCCCTATGCACAAGTGAAAATGCTATATTACTATAATCTAGTGGTATAACATTAAGTGTACTATAAATTTGTATTGTTTTTAAAAGCTGGTATTGTGTGTAGCTGATTCAACGGAAAGCTTTATCACTTTTTCAAATTGAAGCCAAGTATTCATTGAAGAAATGCTTTTAATGCCAGAGTTTTAGACTAAAATCATCTTATGATGAAAAAGGATAATAAAGAGGAAGTTAAAGAAATTTTGGTCATCTCAAGTGATTTTGTGAGATCTTGCTAGATGTGGTAGCTCTCAGCATATATTGTGGAGGTGACTATTAGCTGCTACTACGATAACTGTCAGATTGACTGAGTTTGAGCCATTTTTGTGTTGGGTTCAATATGGCGGCTATCTTAAATTGGGTTGACTCCAAATGATAATGAGTTGATGTCCAGGCAGTAACTATTTCTAAGAATTTCAGTAAAATCCATCCAGTGCTTCAAGAGATATAGATAACAGTACAGACAAACAAACACAGACACAGGCAAAAATATTATCACACTCGCTTTACCTTCATTGGCAGGGGATAACTAGAGTTCACGAGAGTGCAAACCCAAATGTCCCTCAAGCAGCATCTGCTTATAAATTCAAACATGGTCAAAGCAAACCTATTAATACAGCTGACACATATGATTATACTGCATTCTTGATAACACATATTTAAACAACTGCTGAAAGAAACAGAACTACAAAGTTTACACTTGTTAGCATTTTAGATAGCAACTTGTTTATAGTAGCAAATTTTTAAAACAGGCAAGCAATGTGACTATCACAAGGCATTAAACATTCCCCTTACAAAAAAAGAATACATATCCAGAGCTGCCAAGGGTTAAACTTTGTCTTTTAAAAAGGGTTAAACATAATCAAACTCATCTGATTTATGAATATGCAAACACAAAACTACCAGGAGGCAATGTTTAATGGAAAATAAAGCCACCATCAACTATCAATGCTAGAAAAATGGCAAACAAATCTTCACTTTTGCAGATATTGAACTAAAATTTGATGTGATAGTAGCTGAGAATCACTAACAGCACATGCATCAACCACTCAAAGATTAGTCAAGATCTTTGTTTAAAACTTTGGAATTAATTGCTGGATTCAACCCTGCTTGTCTTTTAGCAAAATATCTCGTAACCACTTGATAGGTTTTAATGAATCTCTCAGAGGGCAATCTTTGAAAATGCATCAATAACGGATTAACTTTTGTAGTTAACCTTATTAAAAATAGCCACCACAAATAGTCTAGATTAGTAAATACAAAAGTGGCTATAGCTCAGCCACTTTTACAAATATTGAACTAAACTTTAGTTTGGCAGTAGCTGAGAGTCATTCACAGTACAGACTCTAAGCACTTTCAGACTGCACAAGATCTTTATTTAAAACTTTAGTATGCAGTGCAGCAGGCGATATGTAATCCTTCAAGGATTGCTAGTTTCATTACTGTCATGTATTGGACTCTATGAACAAAATGTTAGAAAATTAACATAAAATCCTTCACTGCAGATGAATATCACTTCCCTACTCCCTCAGTGAGAATTTATTTCATCCTGATTTAATACTCAGATGCTAATAATGAATTTGTAACAATAAATCTTGTTTTAATACAGTAATTGATCACTTTGTATGGTTTTTATAGCCTCTCATAATTAGAAAAGTAATAATAGGTGTTGCGGTACTGCAGCAGTAATTGGATCAGTTGAGGAGATATGTACACACGTAGAAGTGAATTATATCACTTTAGAATAAAAAGCTGCTGATGACCTGCCAAAAAGAGATTAAGTCTTCGCTTTAATAAAAGTCTGGTTCCTTCTTTCACTGTGGAAAATAAAAGGTTCTTGCTTTTATTGTAAGTTTTACATTATTCCAGTCACATACCATTTGCACATATGCACTGGCTGAAGGTGACTTTGATGTGAAAATTCTGCTCACAGAAGAAATTTATTGGATATATCAAACTTTTAGCTTCTAACCCACTCATCTTAGTCAGTGGAAGGATTCTGCAGGGACAGAATGAGCAGAGTAGTCAAGTTTCAGGTGCACGCAGATTACTATGTGAAGATTCAGAAGGCACACTATTGTTTTCCTGGTTTTTTGTTGTTGTGTTTTGGGATGCGGGAGGGGGTAGTTGTATGTTTTGTGAAATCTAATTACTTCTACCTACTTTGTTCTATTTTAGCCATTCATATATCAATGTTCAACTCATACAGAAGATAGTTTTAGACTTTTCAAACTATTTAACTTCTGATAGATAGATCAGAAGATAGTATAAGATCTCTTCAGTTCCATCAAAAACGTTGTTCTCTTTAAAATCTGCTACTGCATAGTTGCTTGGATTTCTTATAAGAACACCAGGGCATTATGAAACCAAATATCGTCATTCTTGGTTTGTTTTTGTTCTTTTGGTTTTTTGTTTTCCATTTTGTTTTCAACTGGATGAGAACATCCCATGGCCCTGTTGTTTTTGGTAAAGACCAGCTGTTAGCACTCCATAACACCACTGTACTAACATGGCATAGACCTGATGTTCCCCGTGAACTGAAGAGGAGATGGGGGACCCATGCCAGAGCCAGGAGGAGGAGGAGATGCAGTCCCATCCTTCCATCTATCCAGTCTTTCTAAGAAGATGGCAGAGTTAGTGGTGCTGACTCAACATCAGAGGGAGTATCAGACCTGCAGCATCATTGTGTTTACGGAAACTTGGCTGATGGAAACTCCAGACATGCTGCTTCACTGAACAGATTCACGCTGCTGCAAGCGGACAAAATGAGGAAACACTAAAAGTAGCAATTATCACAATAGCTGCATACACCC
Source organism: Kryptolebias marmoratus (assembly GCF_001649575.2). Lineage (NCBI taxonomy): Eukaryota > Metazoa > Chordata > Actinopteri > Cyprinodontiformes > Rivulidae > Kryptolebias > Kryptolebias marmoratus. The sequence continues at coordinate 3,068,673 of NC_051439.1, forward strand.
CTCCACTCTACAAAAGCCAATGCAGCCTGTGATGTTCTCCATTTTGAGGTCAGCAAGCTGCAAACACAGCCTCCTCAGGCCCCATTTCTCATCTCTGATGACTTCTATCATGTGTCCTTGTCCACCAGTCTGCCCACCTTCACACAGTACATCACCTGCTGCACTAGAGAAAATAATATACTAGACTTATTTTATGACAACACCAAGGAGGCATATAATTTTTCATCCCTGCCTACCTTAGGAAGATCTGACCACAGCCTGGTGCACCTCCTGCCTGTTCACAAACCTCTCATGCAGAGGCAACCAGCTGTGACCCGAACAGTGAAAGGATAGTCGGACAAAACTGAAAAAGCCTTTACAAACTGTTTTGAAACTACTGTGTATGAGGAATTTACTACTCCTTTGGAAAGTATGTCAACAACCTCACAGACTATATCAATGGAACTGTGCCCATCAGGATTGTTCTGTGTTTCTCACACAACAAACCCTGGAATAATTCTGACATCAAGCCATTCCCCTCTCTACTCCCCATCTTAAGCCTCCTTTCCATGGTCCACAACTCACAGCTACCTCCCACTGCACAGCTAACTGGCCCAACCCACCCATTCACACTTCCCTGTTGAACACATGTTCAACCTGAGCTTGAAGTTGTGGAGGATATCTCAACTCTGAAAGATGCTTGTGTGGTACCCATCAATAAGACCTCGCATCGCAAGGACTTCGGTGGCTACAGACCATCCCACTTGATGAAGACCCTGGAGAGGCTAGTCCTTGCCCACCTTCATCCCCTGGTGTCCAAAGTGATGGACTCCCTCCAGTTTAATTACCAGGCAAGGATTGGGGTGAATGATGTTGTCATCTTTGTCCAATATCGAGCCTTCTCTCACCTGGAAAAGGCTGGGAGCAATGTGAGAATTGTTTTTTGATTTCTCTAGTGTCTTCAACACCATTCGGCTTGCACTTCTGGGAGACAAGCTAGAGACCACTTGAGTAAATGGTTGCCTCACATACTGGATTTTGGACTATTTCACTAAGCGTCCACAGTATGCAAGGACAAGGAACTGTGTATCAAAGACTGTGTTAAACAGTACAGGCACCTCACAGGGAATGGTTCTGGCCCCTTTTTCTGTTCACCATTTATACTGCAGACTTCAAATACAACTCCCCCCACCTGTTACCAGCACACTCTCTGATGACTCTGCCTTCAATGGCTCCATCACAGATGGGGATGAGTGAGTGTACAGAGGACTGGCACAGGACTTCCTGAGGTGGTGTCAATGGAACCACCTCTGAATCAATGCAGGAAAAACCAAAGAGCTTGTGGTAGCTTTTTATAGACAGACACACCAAGGCCACAGCAGACTCTGCGTGCTCAGAAGACTCAGGTTATTTGGAGTACAGGAGAACTCCTATAGACATTCTACAACACTGTTGTAGAAGCAGTGTATTGTATAATGTTGGGGCAGGGGCATTACTGCAGCTGACAGGAGAAGGGTCAACAAACTCATCAGGAAGGCCAGTTCTGTCCTGGGGTGTTCTCTGGACACAGTGGGGGTGGTGGGTGAAAGGAGGGTGAGGGCCAAACTCTCATCTATGTTGATGAACGACTCCATTCCCTGAAGGGCACTCTGAAGTCACTGAAGGCAAAGTTCCTTCAGTGAGAGACTCTTCTACCCGAGGGAGCGGTTTCCAAGATCCTTCATTCCTGTGGCTGTCGGACTGAACAACCAACAGAGCTCACAGCTGAGCACTGCCTCACCCCACTAGGAAGTAAATAAACACTCACCATTCATCGTGCAGTAATGGTATTTTCTGTAGGATATGTACTTTATGTATGCAAATATATGTACATCCATTATTGATATATAGCCACATACTATAAACAAATATGTATATTGTAGCTGCCATCAAAGGCAATTCTCATATATTTAATTCATTATTCAATATCCAGTTAAAAAGGGCAATAAATGTATTAGTATTTGAGTTAATAACAAATAAGTAACAACTTTCAGTAATTGAAAAGAAGCTGTACAAAAGTGTTTCCTCCTCTAATTTAGTCTTATTTTATCTTTAGCTTTTTGCTACCCTTTTGCTACTTTAGCTTTTACGTAGCCATTTGCTACATTTAACTTTTACCTAACCCATTTTTGCTTTTAACTAGAGTTTTGGTTTCTAGATTTAGCTATTAGCTAGTGTTTTGCAACTTTTATCTAGTGTTTTGTTATTTTAAAGTAACTAGCTTTTGGCTGCTTTTAGCTAGCATCCACCTTATTTTGGCTTTAAGCTAGTGTTTTGCTTCTGTTAGTTTTAACAACTCAATTTCAGCTTTTTCAGCAAATTGCATTCTGCATTCATTTTTGCAGAAAATGCAATTTCTCAAGTTGTGTCTATTTCTGCCAATCCATTTTTTTTTTTTTTTTTTGTATTGCTGATACATACTACAAGTAAGGGTGCCATTTGGGACCAAACACTAACTTCGGTGCTGTTTCTCTGTCAGTCAAAGTATAGCCTTACAAAGACCCCAGTCCCACATTCCCCACTTGCTGCACAGCTGTAGTGCTCAAGAGAATATCTGCTCCTTTCTTCACTCCATAATGCAGAATGAGCCGAGACAAGCTGCTGTTTGTTGTGTTCTTCGTTGGGAAGTTGGGAAAGTGGGTCTCATTGGTATGTAGAATGGGTCAGTTTTATGACTGCTCAATTCATATTCTATGTGAAATAGCAGGCTTAGAATCTACAGTTGTGTCTTTGCCCATTTACATCTACAGTCAGGAGTAGGATGGGGGTGAATAACTCAGTAAATCTTTACAGTATTAGGGGACAAAAGAGCAGGAAATGACTCAGACAGGAAATAGGAAAGAGGAGGGAAAAACATGAGAAGGTAGGGAGGAGATTGGGGAAGAAACATAGGTCAGAACATGAGACGAAAAAGACAGTAGCGAGAACAACAAAGGTGGAATAAACAAAAGCCAGTGAGGGGACTGACTGAGGTGGGAGTGGAGCATGAGGAAGAGATAGAGGGTTTTCATTTGCCCAGTGCCAGTTTGCGCCTTTCTGCACAGTGAGTGATAAAAGAGCCAGCCAACAGAGTCCCCTAATCAAGACAAACCTTCACCCAAGCAGATAGACTGAGGGAGGGGGAGAAAGGGAAAAAAAGACAGAAAAGATGGAGGGAATAAAAAAGGAAGTGTTATTTGGTCCATCTGAGGCAGGATTTATAGAGCAGTTTGTGGTCAGAAGATACAGGGAGGCAGAAGAATTGGGAAAGTGGAATAGCTGCAGGCAAGGTGCTTTACTGAAATCTTCCAGCTGCTTAACCGGAGAGAGATGTGGGGGTGTCGCTGTGTGTCTGTTTCCACTGAGTGCTGCTGGGAGATGTTTACGACAGCCTAGACACACCCCATTAATAATATTGCCACTGAACATGAAGCCACTGGCTGCCTGTGTGTGTGGGGGGGATAGGATTGTGTTTGCAACTGTGTGTTCCTGTGTGCATAAGCAGTCTACACAAGTTCAGTCAAGCAGGACGGAGCATGTCTGAAGATCAAAATAAGGATGGCAGAAGACTTTGTTACTGGGGTGAAGACCATTGTTGGTAGGGCAGCTCATGTCTGACAGCAGTGACAAACAGATACCTTTGTCTGTGCTTGTTTGTGTGAAATTCCACCGTAAATTAAAGTCCTACCAAACCTTACCATGATGAAATGCATATCACCCACTGTCTTTCATGCCAAAGTTTTAGACTAAAAGCATCTGATGTTGTTGTAGATGTTTTAGAGGAAAGCTTATAACACATTAATTAATTAATAATTCATGAATGAATTTATCCTTGACATGGGCACCACCTGTTTGGCAGAAAACTGTGAAATTATTATTCATTAAATTATCAATCTGAATGCCTCTAAATTTTTGTGAGTTCATGTCTTTGAAGGGCTCATAAAAACTGCACAAATATAAGACACTATGCTGAGAAATACGATTAAACTCTAAATTTCTTTACAGAATGGAAATTACAATGGAAATTACAATGTTTTATACTAATAGTTATTAATAAAATATCCAGTCTTGACCTGATACCTGAAAACTATGATGGGTAATTAATGTTTAACTAAGATAAAAAAAAGAACAATTTTAGATAGCGTTGGCCATACATTGAAAATTTGAGGCAAAGAGGTGGTTAACAATGAACTTTGAAGGATAATTTGGTAAAGGAAAACGTTAAAATAATAACAGAATTTTTTTTACAGTTAAACACAGCAAGTTATTAACACAGAACTGAACTGAACATAATAACACTCTGAAGCACCAAGAGATCACCTTAAAGCTAAACTGAAACCTGTTTTGAAGCCAACATTAGTGAAAATATAGCCATAAAATGTTTTTTGTAGAAATTTTTAATTAAAAATAAAAAATACTATATTTTTTGGTAATTCTGAATATTGAAGAAACCCCTCAGCTGTTTTTGTTTTTTTCCGTGACCACCCCGGAAGTCTGACGTTCGCTGAGCCACTGAGGTTAAGCCATTCATTAGTGAGTGGATGAATACTGGTACAATATAGTACAGTTCTTTGGAATTAATTGTTCAAACCGGCCAGAAAATACCACTGGAGTTTCATTTTTTGGCTTCCCAAAAGATAAAAACCTTCCTCAGATTTTGAATCTATAAGCGCCGATGTGGGACTTGCTATCAGAGCTCGGCTTCAGATCACATCAAAGAGAAGCACCGCTCCGACCCTCATTACTGTGGTGGACTGGCTTTATGCCAGAAAAACAGCAACTTTTGCCAGCAGCAGTTTTAACTATTTTAAATTTTAAAAGCAAGTCAAATGTGGAGGAGAACATCGCCACAGAGAAGGAGACGAGAAATCTGAAGTTTTTCTTTAAACGTGACGTGAACGCGTGCTGTCATTAAAAGGTATGAGCTGCTTACAGGCCGACAGCCTAAGATCAGTTTGTGATTCAGAGACGTTTGCTATTGATGAAAAATATGGACAATCAATGTAAAAAACAAGTCGTATTCTAAAACTGCTGTTGATGAGCTTACTCTGGTGTGAGAGTTCATGAACACTACTCTGAAGTGCAGCCACATTGTTTACAAGTTAGCATCAAGTTAGCATTGGGTTAGCTTTGAGTTGGCAACTTTAGCTTTCTCCTGTCGTCTTTATGTTAACTTGCAGTGTTGTGTATGGATGTTATGACAATGATCTGGGGGTAATCGGATCTCACCATTCCACATTCCCAACTCAGTCATGTTGGTTCAGGTTCAGGTTCATACTGGTATGGTTATATATACATTACTCCCGCAAAGTTTTCCAGCATTTCTTCGTGTTCAAAAAAGGCTTTTTCTTCCATTTCCACTAGTAAACAACTGGACAGTAGCAGTGTTCTTGGCCGGTTGGGGCACAGTGCATGTCATGAACTCTGCCCCACAAATCACCCACTTCAGAAATTGTTGACTAAAATGCTAAAAACTGTTTGTTTAACTTTTAGGTAAAAAAAAACAGGTCCCTTGTCATGTGTCTGGGTTTTGTTCTGTTTTGATTTAGGGTTTTCTTGTATTTGCTGTTTTTTGTCCTTGTCTTGATATTGTTTTGTCTTCTTTATGCTTTGGTTCTGTGTTGTCATCATTCACCTGTCCTCCGCTCAGCAGTTTTCTGGTTTCTTGTCACACCCATCTCCAGCTGTCTTCACTCCTAATCACACACCTGTTCCCACTTCTCCTCATCACCCTCTGCTTTAAAACTTGGTCTTCCTCTCCACCTCTCTGCCGATTCATTGTTGTTTGTTCGTGTTTGGTTCTAGTCTGGTCTCTGGTCCCTCTCTGTTTTTGCCTTGCCTTGTCCCGCCTTTGTTAACTGCCTGGATTTTTGTTATAGTTAGTTTTGCTGCCACGTCAGCTTTTTGTTTTCAGTTTTGTTATTTAAAAATAAATCTTTTTGTTTATCATTATGAGTCTGCGAATTGGGTTCGCCACGCTCACACCACATCGTGACATCCCTGCAATGTTGTGTGGATGTGTTTGAGTAAATAACATACAGGAAATGTCAATTATTTAGATTTGATTTCAGTTCGGCTTAACAAATAGTTATTTCAGTTTCCAGAAGATAAACTCAGCTTCCGCTGTGTTACCAGACAGGAATTGATCAGCTTTAGGTCGGGGTTAGAACTTTCGAATCAGTGTCTCTTCAAGAACCAGCTGGTCAGCTATGACTAAGAGATTAGGATATTCCTCTTCTGCATGGATTTGGCAGTAAGCTGGTCATGGCACCAGGTGACTGGATGGGAGAAGGTTAGGAACCACTTGGAAGGTCTGGATGCCAGTGGGTCAGTGGTTTGCAAGCGGAGGCTTTTGATGAAGGTTCTGGCTGGCTATTACTTTCTTATCTAGGTTTGCCTGAATTAAAAAAATCAGCATCAGCTGATCAATGTATCTGAACTTAAAATGTCTCTTGCAACAAGCAGAATATAAAAGGGTGACAAAAAACATGAACAAAAGAACTCTGAAGCGGAAAACATGAGGTATACATGGAAAATAACACAAATGAACAAAACTTATCAGATTAACCCTCTCAAGGCCGACATTGTAACAACATATCTGATTTTTCCTGTTACTAAAACTTAATTTGAGCCTGAGAGGGTTAGGACGAAAACAAATCAACACCGAATCCAACTAGAACTTACTGATTTGGGACCAACTTTTGGTTTTAGGATTGCAGTATGGCGTTTCTGCGGCTGTTCCTCACCTCTTAATTCAATTAGGTGAGTTTCTGACCGGACTTAAAACCAATCAGATATGATTTAGAACTTATAACTTCTCATTCCATGGAGTTAAAGAAAGTGGCATCAAAGAAACAATAAGATTTCATTTGGCACAATCTAAAGACGTTTCAGATTAAATAACCCAAGTTTGTTAAACAGACCTCATTCAAAGAGCAATAACAACAAACACAAGATCAAACTACAGTTTCTAGTTAAAGTTAGTTTTAAACAAAAATACCTATAAAGAAAATACTGTAAAATACAAATAATCCTTTAAATCTATGTAAGTGGTTAAAACACCTTATGGAGAAACAAAGGTAGGCTGGAAAGAAAGATTAAATTATGTTTTTGTATATCAGACCTTGCAAGCTGAAGTTAAACAAGAATTAGCTGCAGCATTTCATGATAAAATAAGATAAATGCAGGGCGTAAAATTTTCAGTAGATTATTACCACATTTAATCTCATGCAGTATTGTGATAAATTATGCTCAAAGTATGTGTTGTGAATGATTACTATTCACAACAGATGTACTACCACACCAAATTGAAGCTCAATATCTGTAAAACCAACTGAAATACAATAATTTATGTATTGGTTAATGTTGATTAGCTGTGGTGGCCATCTTGAGTTGGATTACCTCTGAAAAGTAATCGGTTGTAGAAGTACATCCAATTCTTCTTTTTTGGTTTCATTAAAATCTGTCCAGTGGTTCATGACATATTTTCTTAACAGACAAACAGGATTGACTTTTCTTCAACCTTTATTTAACCAGGTGAGTTCCAATGAGATTACAAGATCTATTTTTCAAGGGTGCCCTAGACGAGAATGCTACATCACCAGTTCCAGAAACATACAAAAAAATAAAAAATAATACAAATTACAGGTTATGTTAAAGTTTTGAACAAAATGTTTGCACAATCTGTTAGCACTTAGAATGTCTGTTACAAGAAAAAGCTCAATTTAAAAATATTACAAAAAAATCTGCTTTTCCATAAAATTAGCAAATAATAATAATACAAATTTAAAATGCATTACACCTAAGAGCTTAACATATTTAGATCACAAGATTGTTAAGATGAATGATAGCTGCAAATTTTTGACTTTATGTGATTTTGTATCATAGTTCATCCACTGATTTGTAATCTATATTTTCTGAATATCACTAGTTGCTTCATTTTTATCTTTTGTCTGAGAATTTCTTATGAAAAACGAAAGGTCGCACACAATACACACAGCAGTCTGCAGATGCATTAGAACTACTGACAGGTAACGTGAATAACATTGATTATTATGTTACAATAGAACCTGTCAAGGATTGGGAAGACGGGAGGCAGCAAATGAACAGTCAGTTCCTAACATTGCCGTGATGGAAGCTGGGGAAAAAAACAGCTAAAACACGAGGATTTGAGTAAATTTGAGAAAAATCAAACTGTGACGGCTTGATGGCCGATCAGTATGCAATGCTTATCAAAAGTGGTATAAGAAGGAACAGCAGGTAAACAGGTTTATGGGTGCTGGAAACATGTTGGAACAAACTGTGAATGTATCAGAGCTCCAATCAATTCCACACTGACTTCCATTAACAGTGAAAGTGCATACAGGATTAAATTATGGCATAATGAAATAAGGTGGAATCAGATTTTCTTTGTGTTGTTTATCAGGGAAAGAGATGGCAGTGAGACGCATGGTGGGAAAAAGTCATTCCAGTCTTAGGAGAGTGCTGCTTTAAGCAATGCACTGACATTCCCGTGGATGTTATCTTGACACACAGAACCACCTACCTAAACACTGCTGGAGACCATGCACATCTTTTTATGACAGCACAATACCTGACAGCACAGCAGCCTTCTTCAGCAGAATAATGCACCCAGCTACACTATAAAAAATTGCCCAAAAATTGTTGTTGTCACCTAGAAGCTAATGTTAACTAGAGGTTAAAGCCATAATTCCATTTCCTTGAAGTGGGGTTCAGTGGAAAGAGTGTAAACAATTATTATCTTACCAGTTGTAGATAGCTCTTCAAATGGCCTAGGTTTGGAAAAGCAGAATTTAATTCTGACTGGATTGACAAGCTAATGGCTAGTCAGAGTGGGGCTAGCCATTAGTGGATCAATGTTGTCTTAAACCAGCTTTAATCTAAAACAAAAAAACCTTTCTATAACCATCATTTTCACGTTACATTTGTATTCTTGCAGAAAAATTATATTCCTGCAGGAAGTTTTATAGCTGGCTGCTGTTGTCGTTATCTGTGCTAGCAAAAAAAAACAACAGAAAATTCTATGTAGATAACCTAAAGCAAATTGAAAACCACTATAATGGTTTATAAATTATATAAATAGAATTTGTATGGACCAATAATATTTTTGAGATTTAAGTTGTTTTAAGATGCAGCAATCCATTTTGGTCATGGCCCCTCTCAGACTAACCATAACTCATCAATCCCATCAGAAAAAAAATCTGTAAATTCAAACTGAGATCATCAGAAGAGCTATCTACAACAGGTAAGATTTTAATTGTTCATGTTTTTTCTGCAGAACCCCACTTCAAAGTAGTAAGTTGTCACCTTAATGTTTTATACTGAGAATGCACTATGAGCATAATACAGACTGAGACAATTTATTGAAGAAACTAACAGATGTTCAAATCACTTACCTGGTGTGCACTACTGGAAGGACAAAGGTATAATGTTTCTGTGGCTTCTGATCAGAGGAATTTAAAAGATCACCTGTCTTCATCATCATCAATAACAGCACTATCTAACTTCTTCCACTTTCCTCTTTTGTGGTTTTATCTCTGATTGCAACACTGATGCATTATTTTTTCAGCATCTAAGCCAAAGGAAAGAGAAAAAAACTGATTCTGTTTGAGCTGCAATTTCTGTCTGATTACATACATCTGTATCTTCAGCTGCTCCCATTAACACAAGTGTTTAGTTGAATACAGTGTAGAGTGTTTAATAGCTTGAAATAAATCTTTATAGCAAAATGACACGTTGTGAGAAAACTAACTGCAGAGAATTTAAAGTTTGAGTGGCATTAGCATCATTGTTCTCTTGGTTTTCTAAAGATATCAGTCGTGTAGTTAAATCCTCAAGGATATGATCAACATGTAAAAAAGTGAAAGTTTCAGATGCTTCCACCTACCTCCTTCCACGGAGGAGGTAGGTGCAGCACTGTACTTTCAAACCCATTAGCCCAAATTTGGGGTTTTAAAACTGAATTCATATTACAGGTGGTCATTCATCACCACGGCAAAATACAGGCAGATTGAACTCTGCATTTTTGTCCATCATATGCGATGTGGCAAGCAGTGAGAACCCTGGTGCATCTTGTTGCAAGGGAACTGTACGTTTCCTTTCTAACAATTCTGTTTTCTGTTGTTTGAAATTTCTAGTATGTGTTGGTCAAATTTTGATGGTTATTTTATTTTTAGCAAGAAGAAAATGTGCACGTTACAATTTTGCAAACTATGTACTCAAGAACTGGCCATGATTTTCAAACATTAGCAATGCAAAACATGGTGTCACACCAGGCTGGCTAATATTATTTAATAATTCAATCTACTGTACTTCATAAAAAACTAGGACTCAAAACCTCTAACAACACCAGTTTTGATCATTTTGTTGCTCAAACTAAAGTGTGAATATGTTAATATTGTATTAAGTTGCATTTAACTACGATCCCAATTCCAAAAAAAGTTGTGATGTTGTAAAAAAAACAAAAAACAGAATGCAATGATTTGCAAATATTTTTTGCAAATGGAAAATAGTAAACATATCATATGATTAAAGAAAAAAATTGTACCATTTTTAGGAACAAAACAGGTTTATTTTGAATATTATGACAGCAACACATCTCAAAAACTTTTTAAAAATTTTAGACAATGTTCTAACTTTTTGAAATTGTGGTTGTACAACAGTAATTTTGATAGATTAGAGTACTTTCTTACTGATTTTCAAAGATGACACTGAAGAACAACAGCTGCAGTCATCAAGTGAACATTGTAGGTTTCATGCACACAGATGCACATTGTAGCATGAAGGAGCACCCCTTTTTCATGACCTCTGATCTACTGTCAGCTTTCAGGAACTGTTCTCTGAAAAGTTCATTCTGATCTGAGTAAATCCTGATTGCTTTGGGACACGTGTATACACTTGTGCACCGCTAATCAGTTATTCACAGATTGTTTACATGCTTTCCTGGGGCTTGTGAAGAAAAATGATCCATTGTTAAAATGAAATACACTATATTGCCAAAATCATTGTATTTAAAATAATTGAATTCAGGTCCAGATCATTAAAATCAGGTGTTCCGATCACTTCCACGGTCACAGGTGTATAAAATCAAGCACCTAAGCACACAGACTGCTTCTACAAACATTTGTGAAAGAATGGGTCATTCTCTGGAGCTTAGTGAATTCCAGTGTGGTACCCTGATAGGATTCCACCTGTGCAGTAACAGTCCAATTGTGAAATTTCCTCACTACTAAATATTCCACAGTCAACAAAGTGGAAGCGATTAGGAACAACAGCAATTCAGCCACAAAGTGGTAGGCCACGTAAAATCACAGAGTGGGCTTACTGAGACGCAGAGTGCACAGAGGTCACCAACTTTCTGCAGAGTCAACAGCAACAGACCTCCAAACTTCTTTCGGCCTTCAGTTTAGCTCAAGAACAGTGCAAAGAGCTACATGAAATGGGTTTCCATGGCTGAGCAGCTGCGCCCAAACCGTACATAGCCAAGTGCAATGCAAATTGTTGGATTCAGTGGTGTAAAGCACGTCACCACTGGACTCTAGAGCAGTGGAGACATTTTCTCTGGAGGGATGTCTGGCAATCTGATAGATGAGTCTGTGTTTGGCTGTTGTCAGGAGAACTGTATTTGTTTGACTGCATTGTGCAAAGTGTAAAGTTTGGTGGAGGGGGGATCATGGTATGGCGTTATTTTTCAGGAGTTAGGCTTGGTTGATTAGTTTCAGTGAAAGTAACTCTTAATGCTTCAGTATTCCAAGACATTTTGGACAATTTCATGCTACTAACTTTGTGGGAACAGTTTAAGGACAGTGCCTGTTCCAACATGTCTGCTCACCAGGGCACAAAGCAAAGTCCATAAAGACATGGATGAGCAAGTTTAGTGTAAAAGAACTTGACTGGCCTCAACCCAACAGATCACCTTTGGGATGAATTTGAGCAGAGACTGTGAGTCAGGCCTTCTCGTCTTAACAAAAGTGTCTGATCTCACAAATGTGCTTTTAGAACAATGGTCAAATATTGCCATAAACACACTCCTTAACTTTGTGGAAAGCCTTCTTAGAAGAGTTGAAGCTGTTATAGCTGCAAAGGGTACATTAAACCCTATGGATTAGGAATGGGATGTCTCACAAGTTCATTTACATGTAAAGGGAGGCGAGCAAATACTTTTGGCAGTGTAGTGTATGTTTATTTGATTATGAAAGATGTTACAATATCCATCCATCAAACCATTTTCTTTATCTGCTTCTCCTTTCTGGGTCACAGGGAGCTGGTGCCTATCTCCAGCAGTCACTGTTTGAGAGAAAGGGTACACTCTGGGCAGGTCTCAAGTCCATCACAGCTGTTGAAATATGAGAAATTATTATTGATTAATATTTGTTTGTTAATATGCAATATGATCAATTATTTGAGTGTTTTACAAAACTGTTTCTCTTCTGTCTTACAGAAAAACTGTTCTTAGTAATGGATGAAAGAATCTTTGGACGGAGTGAAATATAGTCTTTCTGCTCTACACCATGGTCTAAATGTCCCAGTTGTTAACAAAGTCTGATAACAAACTGAGAAGAAAGCGTTGGTGGTTGATTGCAATTTAGTTAATTTGCAGTACATTTTGCAGTCTGTTTGTTCTAGTTTGTTTTACATTCGTTGTGTGATGATCTTCCTTCCTTCATTTTGTAATTTTTGTACCCTGAGAAAACATTTTCTTGCTCAGTGTTTTAAGTCCAGCAGACAAAAGATTGATAAAGAGAAAGCCATAAAGAGAAACTTAAGTTGAAAAATAACTTTTCATACAGTTAAAGAATTGCTGTAGTTTGCGCATTGCCTGTAGCCTGACTTCTGCTCCATCATCTGCCTCCTCGCCAAACCTCTGCAAACATCACTGCTCCTCACATGACATTGGACAGAATGCTGACCACTGACCCTCATTGGGCTCTGAGCCTTAACCTGCTTCCTTGTCATGGTTCTGTTGAGGCCTGAGCAGTCTCTAAGTTACCCAAAGTGATGCCTTCTGTAAACTAATCTAATCTGTAACTTCTGTAATAGCTTCGGATCCAGTGAGGGACCTATAACTCTGTGTGATGAGAAAGATAAAAGAAGAAGAAATTGTGGATCTGGCTATTTCATTTTAACTGCTGCAAATGAACAAATCCTTAGCAAATAACTACTACTACTACTACAAATAACTATCTACTTCTAATCGGATGTTTCATCAAAACTAAATTCTAAAGTAAACTTTTTTCCAAAATAGTTTAAGCTATCCCAAATAGTTACACACATAAGAAACTGAAAACATCAATCCTAAAATCCCAACATTCTGTTCAAAGAATTCTTCTGTTTCAGATAAACTAATAATCACTACTTTGACCTTAGATTTTTAAAGTATTATTTGTTGCTGTGTTTTATCTTGACAAATCCTTATTCAAAGTAATTACTTTAGTAATTCTTCACATATATTCCCTAGAGTGTTAGTCTTGTTTTGTTTCATCTTAATTGTTTATTGTTGATTCTGTTTTCTTGATTTACTTGTTTCTTTTTGTAATAAAACCTTAAAGACAAAATTCAGTTCCCTCCTTATTCTGTGTAAGTGCTATGATAAAGAATTCTCTGTGATTTACAAATTCAGCTTTAGCTGTTGAGACCTGATAATAATAAGAGTGAGTATTAGGTATAATCGATCTGTTGTTTGGTCAGTCTGACCTGGTGCCTCAGCTTTAATGAGAGTTTAATATGTATAAGTTGAAGAAAGGTTATCACCCTTCCTCATCCTCATATCTGCTACGCAGTTTTATTTCAAATTTGATGAGACACAAATATCACACAGATAATATATAAGACTTTACTCAAGTATGACAACGCCATTGTGCAGGTGTTTTAAATCTTATTTTTTATCCTAAAGAGGATCTACTGCATAATTATGAAACACTTGTACATCAAAATACTTTATGAAATGCATCAACAGCTGTTGCCCATTATCCCCTTTAGCAGGAGCCTATACTTAACACTCAGTATATAGAAGACACGTAAACGAGCAGATGGTTCAACCATTTACACCCATTTGGATCTGAATTCCTCAAATCACAGTTAGATAAAGAATCTGTAGAAAGTACGGAATAAACATTGTCACGTTTGGAGGAGAAATATTGTGTAATAGCTCCTGAATTGTTTGTTTATAGAGGAGAAGATGCTGCTGTCACTCATTTTTCATTGAAACACTTTGAACAGGAAAACGAGGTTAGAATAATTGATTAGCTAATACTTAAGGCTGTTTGTCTAACTTTGGCTTTAATAGTTTTTTATTGGGTTGTTGTTTCTACTCCTGCATTAATTAATGTTATTGAGAAATGTTTACATGAATTATATACCAAAGATTTGCTTAAAGTGGGACTACAAAGTTTATTATTGCCCACCGCTGAAAGGCAAAGATGTGCCATAATGTTTTTTGCCCGTCTGTGTGTGTGGGTGAAGGAGTAGGTGGGTTTGTGTGTGTGTGTGTGTGTGTGCATGCGTGCGTGGGAGTGCATGGGTGTATGTGTGAGTATGTCTGTCTGTTAGCTAAATATTTTGTAAATTACTTGAGGAGATTAAATGAGACCTGCAAAGAGTAATCAATAGTGTTATTGCCTTTTGAAGTCAACTTGATTCTGGATGACTTCCACTGCCAACTGACCTTAGAAAACAAAAAATGTCTATAATTCAGATAGGACTGCAACAACGAATCGATAAAATTTGATGATTAAAAGCGTTGGCAACAAAATTCATTATCGATATGTGTTGCGCAATTTATGCGTCACTAACGTTGTCGTGGAAACGGTGACGTCACCCGCAGCGCATTGTCAAATCTGAACAAACTCCGTCCACTCCGTACGATGATGAAGACGCTACAGCTCCTCTTCCTCACTGCAAACTTTCTGTCTGCTACTCCAATACCGTTTTGGAGGGCATATTTTACTCACTGCAGGTTACAATCTGCTGAATATGGTTTTATGTTTAGTCTTTCTCCGTTGTCTTAAAGTTGTTAAGCAGCAGAACCACACCTGCCAACATTTAAAAATTGAAAAGAGGGATAGGTGCGCGTGAGGGCGAGCACCAACGGCGCGAAGCGTAGCTAGGGGGGTCCGGGAAATTTTTTTAAAACAGCAGTTGAAAAGTGCTATTTCCTGCATTTTGGAGCTCGAATTTTAGAAAAAGAGAGTTGCTTATGGGTCACTTTTATGCCATGAAAAATTGAACTCTCTACTATATACAACTAGTACTATGTACTGAAGTAAGATTTTAAAATCATGCTGTAAACTATCAACCTATTGTGTAAGATGTGTATAAGAAAAATAGACTGATAACAACTTCACCAACAAATTTACTTTGTACTATAGTTTATTTCTTCTTAAAATGGACTCAAAAATAACAGCTCATGGTCGAACACAGCTATACAGATAAACACATAGCACCAAGACTAAGAATTTTACAAAAAAAAGCAAATCGGGAGAGTTGGCAGTGCACTTACTTTCTGTTTGATCCTAACAAATCACTCTTCCATGGCAAAACCCACGATAGTTTCACTTTTCAAGGAGTTTTCTATTCACTCTGCTCACTCAGCTGAAAATCAATAATGGCGGCTATTTGCAGTGCTGGCGCAGGCGCATTATTGAGCCAAGCCAGACTGACTGGCTGCTTGCTCATTAATATTCATGAGGCACTCAGCCCAGGCAATGTGCTGCTGCCTGGTGGAGATATTGGTGTTAACAAAAACAAAAAAGTTTGACAGCTGTCAACACCAGGATATTTGGCTATCCCGCGGTGCCTAAGGTGTGTTGGTTGCTGAAACTGATCCTCAGCACACTTTTTGAACATTAATAGTTTGCATAAGAGCTTTCTGTAAAAATTTGACATTAACTGCCATCAACCTGCCATTGGTGGCCTTAGGATTGCATCTCTGCTTTTTGCAGATGATGTGGTCCTACTGGCTTCATCAGACCGTGATCTACAGCTCTCACTGGAGCAGTTCGCAGCCGAGTGTGAAACGGCCGGGATGAGGATCAGTGCCTCCAAAT
>NC_051439.1:3085276-3088744 GCF_001649575.2 Kryptolebias marmoratus
CCGGGAGGAGGCCCAGAGGAAGACCCAGGACACGCTGGAGGGACTATGTTTCTCGGCTGGCCTGGGAACGCCTGGGGATTCCCCCGGAGGAGCTGGCCCAAGTGGCTAGGGAGAGGGAAGTCTGGGTCTCCCTGCTTAGGCTGCTGCCCCCGCGACCCGACCCCGGATAAGCGGAAAACAATGGATGGATGGATGGATGGATGGATGGATGGATGGATGGATGCCATCAACCATTAACTTTTTCCATCTGTTCCATCTGCAAAATATCTCATTAACCACAGCACAGATTTTATTGAAAGTTTCAGGAAGAATTCAGTGGATGTACATCTACAACTGAGTAATTCAACTACAACTAATAATTAGTTGGACATATAAAACTGATCACTTTTAAAGTCAGTTCAATTCAAGAAGGCCACCACAGCTAACTGAAATTATTTAACACAAACCTGGCCTTAATTTATTCATTTTTACAGATATTGAGCTATAAAGTTGATGTGTAGTAGCTGAGAGTTGTCCCCAACACATACTCTGAGTGTGACATCTTACAATATTGCAAAAAATTGTGCATAATAGTAATTGTAAGGTTTGACCAAAATGTTGTCTTATGTTAGCTTAAAACTCTAGCATGAAAGGCAGTGGGCAATATGTATACCTTCAAGTAATGCTAGGCTTTTATTAATTCTAAACTCTTGAAGGAATATTACATTAGTTTTGCAGAGATTATATGCTATCTGTCTTTGTAGAATAGTGTTTTATGATTTTTTAAGTACTTTTAAATAAAACTCAAGGTGCACTGTCGTGTGTTTGAGTAGGTGTTTGGGAATTTATGTGATGTCTTCCAGAGACTCCAGCCGTAGTACACAAATGTCTGGGGAACGAATCAAACTGAATGACAAGTGGCTGTCCACTTGTATTTTCATCGTTTGACTGAGTGCTGCTCTAAAAAAATGCAGATGGATATGGACAGAGAAATGGTGTCTGTCAGTTGGAAATAAAAAGACAGACAACGGGAGACGGACAAAGACAAAGTACTGGACTCTGGAGAGAGACTCAGAGATAAAAGGGAGGAATGGAGTGAAGCAGAAAATGAATGAAAGTGAAGGGACGATAGAGATAAGGAGGGGACTTACTGAAGAAAGGGCCCATGGTAACTAACGGTGGGAGAGGATTGACCTCAAACAAGAAAAGAGGAGTAATGAAGTTGTGGCATAAGAAGAGAAAATGAACCAGATGTGATTAGCATTTCTTGAAAGACTGCATATTGCACGTTGCCTTTCATGGCAGAGTTTTAGACTAACATCATCTTATGTTGAGAAATGAGTTAAAACCATTTTGGTCAAATATTAATAGCATTTTGCAGTCTTCTAAGATACTGCGATATCTCACGTGACCTGTTAATTCTTGGAGTATGTGTTGTGAATGACTCAGCTACTACCACATCAATTTTTAGCTCAGTATTTATAAATTCACTAAAGGTAGAACTATTTTTGTGCTGGCTGAAGTCAGTTAGCTGTTGCGGCTGTCTTAAAGTTAACTCCATTTGTTTGTTTTGTAAGTTTAGTTGGATGTGGCAGTTATCTTGACTTGGGCTGAGACCAGAAGTTAGAGGTTCATCCAATGATTACTTTCTGAAAGTTAAAAAAAAATCTGTTCAGTGGTTCATGAGAGTTTTTGATAACAAACAGACAGAGTTGATTAAATAGTTAATGACAAAGTTTTAAATGCAAATCTTAGGTGATCAGTTAGTGCTCAGAATATAAGTTAGGGATTAGTCTCTATTACAGTAATTTTTAGCTCATTATCTGTAGCATTGACTGATATGTATACATATTTGTATTTTCTAAAAATGGTTTGCTGTGGTGGCCATATTTAATCAAGTTGATTCTTAAACTTAATCAGTTGTAGATGTCAAGCGAATGATTACTGTCTCAAAGTTTCATTAAATCCTATTCAGTAAGTCATGAGATATTTTGGTAGCAGTACAGACAAATGAACACACTCATGCACACCCAAGCAAAAACAATCACAGAGGGGGGATACAAATGGGAGGAGAGAAGACAGGAGAAGCGTAGACCATCTTTGTCATGTAGCAAACAGAGTGTGACGGTTACGTGAACCTTTGTTTTTCTCTGTTTCTGTCTGCAACCCCCATCACACCTTGACAGCCCGATAATACACACACACACTCATATAAAAACACCAACAAACAGCTGGCAAACCAGAAAAAACACATACAGATTTTTTTTTAAATGCTGGCATGACCGCATCTTTGACTGCAGTACAGATGAAATGAGACAAACAACCCGAGGGGATCTTGTAATTCTCTGAGAGTCTTTGGATTGAAAGCTAAAGAACAGACTGTTTTTTTTTCATTCTGTTTGTGCATAAATGTGTGGTGTAAAGCAAATCAGATGCAATTTGTTGAGTCTGTGAAGGGCAGAGTCATATTTCTCTACAGATTTCAAATGAATATGTCACAAAAGAAATTAAAGCAATAAACACTGGAGGCAAAAGTACTTAAAGCTCCTAATTAAAAATATTATAGGAATTTTTCTTACTGTATTAGCCGTATATTTTAATGCTGCTGGTCTCATTATTCCACATATTGTAAGAGCTTTACCTTTTGCTACACAGAATGAGTTAATTTACTTACTACATATTTTCGCCAGCCACTTAATTCAATACACCTTTTCAATTGGTAACACAAATAGCTTATCAGTCAATGGGAGTAATGCATTTAGACACGGTGAAGATGACTTGTTGAAGTTCAAACAAAAACATCAGAATGGAGAAAAAAGGGATTTTGTCATGGTTTTGATGTTTTGTTTGGTTTTCTAGTTTTTGTCCTGCTTTGTTTCTTAAATTGTGTTCATGTCTTGTCACTTTCACCTCCCCCAGTAACTAGCCACGCCTCATTCTACCATACCATGCTATTCTGTTACATTCCAGTCTTTCATGCCACACCCACATTACCATAACAACTCAATCACTGCCATTATTCTCACCTGTTTGCAATCACTCACCTGTGTCCATTTTCCTCCTGATCCTCAGTCTTTAAATACCGGTCTTTGTTCTTCATTCTCCACTGGGTCATTTCGTTCCGCTTTGCCTGTTAGTTCTTGTCCGCCTGGTTTTGCCTTCGCTCCTCGTTTTTGGATGTTGTTAGTGTTTGTTTTGCTGCCATGCCAGCCCTTTTGTTTGTATTTTTAGTTAATTAAAGTATTTACGTTCGTTAAAGTCATGCGTCTGCGTTCTGGGTTCGCCGCCATATCTCCACCTTCATGACCCAGGTATGACCCAGTCATACCTGAACCCCGCAGACGTCAGTCCCGGTGTCGCTCTCTCCGCAGAGGAGAGACAACAGATCCTTTGGGAGCTGCGGAGAGAGCACCCGCTTAGCCTCCCGGATGGACCTTGACAACCTGCTGCGGACTCCGCCACGCCTCGCAGTCGCCGTCGGCGAAGAAG
>NC_051439.1:3092505-3177492 GCF_001649575.2 Kryptolebias marmoratus
CCATAACAACTCAATCACTGCCATTATTCTCACCTGTTTGCAATCACTCACCTGTGTCCATTTTCCTCCTGATCCTCAGTCTTTAAATACCGGTCTTTGTTCTTCATTCTCCACTGGGTCATTTCGTTCCGCTTTGCCTGTTAGTTCTTGTCCACCTGGTTTTGCCTTCACTCCTCGTTTTTGGATGTTGTTAGTGTTTGTTTTGCTGCCACGCCAGCCCTTTTGTTTGTATTTTTAGTTAATTAAAGTATTTACGTTCGTTAAAGTCATGCGTCTGCGTTCTGGGTTCGCCGCCATAGCTCCACCTTCTGACAGATTTAAGTAACTTTAAATGTAGCATGGTTGTTGGTGCCAGATGACAAAGTATTTCAAAAAAACCCTGGTTTTCACGCATAACCATCATAATAGTCTGTTGCATACTGTACATGTAATGACAAAAGAAAGTTTTAAGACCCCCATTTTTTAAATTTTTATTAGGTTTTAAACTTTTCTCAAAATAGATTTACAACCACAGTTCTAACAAAGTTGGAACGCTGTGTAAAACACAAATTGAAACAATGCAATGATTTTCAAATCTCATAAACCCATATACATAATTGTGAATAAAATATAGGTTTATGAGATTTGCAAATCATTGCATTCTGTTTTTATTTACATTTTACACAAAGTCCTAACCCCAGAATTGTGGTTGTACTTTTTTGTACAATTTTTGCTGTTTTATTAAAAAATTAAAATAAAATGTTCTTTGTCATATACGTGCTGTATTTATACCCCATCACTTAGTACTTTGTTAAAATGTCTTTTTCAGCAGTTACAGTTTGAAGTCTTCTTTAATATGAACTTTATAGCTTGGCACATCATCCCTCTTGGCAAAAATGTTTAAACTCAGTCAGGTTGGATAAAGACCACCCACTTTTTTTCAGATCTCAAACATTCTACTGTAAATCCAACTCTGGGTAAACCCCACTAGAGCATTTTGTGTTTTCACAAAGCCACTTTTGAGTTTTCTTGGCAAGGTTTACAGTTCAACCCTCCCTGAAATCCTAAGCATTCTGGGGAAAAAGAAAAGTGTTCACTCAGAATTACTCTTTAAGTTTCCTGCCTGTCCTTCTATTGTTGCAGGTTTTTCTGACAAAGAAAAGCTTTTACCCATAGTATAATGCTGCCATCGCCATGTCTCAAAATGTGGACATTATTCACAAGTGTTCAGTGCTTCTTTTAAGGACTTCAGTCTATCTGTATCATGACAGACTCTCAGACTTTATTTCTTATAATCTGCAAGTCTTTTTGAAGTGTTTTGACAAATTCTCAGCATGTTCTTATGTGCCTTCAAGTGAGGAATGGCTTTTGGCTGGCCACTCTCCCATAAAGGTCGTTTGCTGTCGACTGATGGCTCTGATGTTTGCCTTCCTGTAAGGTTCCTGTCCAATCTCATCAGAAATGTGTAGTAGGAACATTTGTGCAAATCTTCAAAATGTAGTAGTGTCACAATCTGTGAAATGGTTTGGTTTTTGTTTTTGTTTGGGGTTTACTGGGCAGCATCTATGTGACATCACTTGAATCACAATCTAATGTTATGTAAACTAAAAATGCATAAACGTGACCTATTTTTAATCTAAATCATGGACATTTTTAAATATAAAGACTTTATTGTGTATATTAAGTCTAATATTAACTAGCACTGAGTCAGAGGGAAGTAGAAAAGTAAGGACTCCAAGTAGGAGGGGAGGTAGAAGAAGGAGAAGTTAGGTCAAACGTAATTTGTATAGCATAATTCATGCATTGCAATTCAATCAGTTTCCCAGCAAGGTCAAAAATACAGTTTGAAAAGTAATAGATAGACATTTTAAGGTCTAGCAGTCCTTGAAAGAATGCATATTTCCTGTCATCTTTAAAGACAGAGTTTTAGACTAAAATCATCATGTCTTGAGAAATGACAGAGTATGATATATTGGAGATTACTCTCAGTTATTACCACACCAAAGAGTATCTGTACAATTGTTTGAATTATAGCCTTTTTTGTTGGCTAAACATGATTAGCTGTGGTGGCCAAATTGAATTGGATTGACTCCAAAAGGCAATCAGTTGAGATTTACATTCACAGACTTTCAGTTTCAGTAAAATTCATCCAGTTGTTCATGAGATATTTTGCTAATGGACATGCATGCTTGACTCCAAAAGTTAATGGCAAAGTTTTAAGCAAAGATGTGCAAAGTGTAGTCCTGAGAGTATGTGTTGTGAGTAACTCTCAGCTACTACCACACCATATTTTAGCCTAATTTTTAAAAACTTTACTGAGGTATAGCCATGTTCATGTTTGCTGAAGTCAATTAGCTTTGACAGCCATCTTTCAGTTGGTTCCAAACGTTAATCAGCTGTTGATGTATACACATTGATTACATTTTAATTTTTTCATAAAAATCCATACAGTGGTTCATGAGATATTTTGCCAAGATGACAGATAAACAACTACACACACACACTGCAACAAATCTGCAGCAACAGCAGAATTATAACAATGCTAAACAAAATACACTAACAATAAAAATGTAATCATATGGTTTTGCAAAAAGTAACATTTTTAACCTGTTCTTTAAAATATTTACAGTAGGAGCTTCTCTCAGACCTGAAGTATGTGCATTCAATTTCTTTGGAGTACAAAAACAGAAGGCAGCTTCCCCTGATTTGGAAAAGGTACAAGAAATAAATTATAAATTACCACGGTCTGCAGATCTGAGTGATCTGACTGGTGTAAAACTGGTAACATGTGGTTCAAAGCCAATTAATGCTTCATGCACAAGTAATAACATTTCTAAGTTGATTCTATTTTTAATAGGAAGAAAGTACAGAGATCTTACAACAGGTGCAATGTGTTTGAATTTCCTAATACTGGTGAGATTATGATCTGCTGCATTTTGAATCAGTAGTCTGTGTACAGCACATTTGAAAGGCCTATAAAAAATGCCATTACAGTTGTCCAGCCGACTTGTTATAAATGCATTTTTCAAAGTCAGATTTTGATACAAACATTTTAAACATTCAAAATGTTTCTCAACTTTAGTGATATGATTTGTATGACTGAATCAAAAGACAGATAAAGCTAGTGTGGGATGATTCTCAGACTAGTAATCTCTTGAATTAATGTCTTCAGCCATCCTCTCGTCTTCCTGACAGACATTTTGGCCAAGTCAACAATGTTGACTGTTTACATTATCATGAAGCAAATGCTGATGTCACCACTTAGAAAGATATATTTAGATCTTTCCTAATATGTGTCATCATGTGACATAAGCACTGCCTCAGTAAAGAGTACATTTCTTTCACCTTCTTTGCGTAAGATGATTTTGTATTGTGGACAAACAACTATGCATGTTCCTCCTTTAACAAAGAAATTCTGAATCTCATTAATAGTCAGCATTATCTTTTTGTAATCTCCATGATCAAGATATTTCATCACTAATCACTGGAAGTCTTGACTGCAAATGTCTTCCATTTACCAACAATATAGGCTAATATATTTTGAAGCAGAAACCTTCTTGTGCTCTCCTCCGAACTCATAACAAGGCATAAACATCCTTACAAACTTGTAGACCCAAACTGGCCCCGATTAAAATAAAATTGGGAAATTAATTTAAGCACATGTGGTTGTCACACTGTAGAACAGGCATCGCTGATAGCAATAGATGCAAGTTAAGATGTCATAGTCTTTGACTTTCGATTAAAAAAAACATTAAAAAAACTCCAGAAACACATTTTTGCTCTGCATTTGTGGAGAAGTAGGTATAGACCAATGAAATAAAAAGAAATATCTCACGCTGTTTGAGATAGGCATCCTTTGTGTTTTTGGGTGGGGTGGAGATGGTGGGGGAGTGTGTGTGTGTGTATGTGTGTGNGGTCTAGAGATGTCAGGGTCGATGTTAAGGGCTATCTGGTCCTTTTAGAATAAAAACGAGAGCTGCTTTCATTTCATTCTTGGCACAAAAGCGAACTCATTCCAAATGCAGGTCAGATTCCACCATCTTGTTTCTAAACCTGCTTGTGGTGTTCTTGGACAGGATCTCAAGGCACAGTCATGACTGGGTACTTTTTTCTCTCTCTCTGCCCCCCCCCCCAATCTGCTTCTCTGACCAGCTCTCTTTTCGGAGCCTCTCTTTGCATATTCTCCAAAATTTTTAAACTATGGATCTGGTCAGCTGGTCTCTCAACGCAATTGATCAAATTTTCTCAACGGGAAGGCTGACCAAAGGAGAGACAGCTTGCCCTGAGAAGATATTCTTTGCTGGATACACATTGGATTCCTGGAAACGCCGGAATCCTGTTTGTCTATCGAGTCTGTCTGTGGAAGACGTGGAAGATCTTTACATATTTGGATTTTTGATAACAGGATTTCTGCTGTTTGGATTAGGCAGTTACCTGACTTATCGTCAAATTCGTTTGATGGGTTCGGCGGTCAACAATCAAACTGTGTGGTTACGGGAGCTGAATCGCAAGTTGGATGCGATCCTATTACAGGACCGCAGACTGAACTGCGGTTCTGGAACTCGCGAATAATATGGGTTACATCTTGGAAGAAGTTGCTCGCTCAAATCAGGCAGAATGGTCCTGGAATTTGGCTGTTTGGATTCGCCATTGAGAAGTATCAGCAAGACTTTTAGGACAGACAAAAACAAGTCTGCCTGAAGCAAAACAATTACTGTTTGTTTGTGAATTTGGCTCCCCTAGGCTGACCTTGGTCAGCTATGTTCAAATTTCTCCTCGGAATTATGTAAACAAGATGCTCTTCCCCCTCCTGCCTAAGGACACCTGTGGATCTGCTCTGGGCTGGCTGATAAACATTCCATCACATTATCAAAGACAATGGCCTCTGTGACGTGATTCATGGACCTATCTGCAAACACACACGCACACACACACACTCATACAACATGCACCACATCGTCTTCCACCACCTCTACACACACACACAGACGCACACTTTCCGCTGTTTCTGAGTCATCTCTCTCACTCCAATATAGATATATAGATTATCCTATATTTATCCTATTATCCTATACTTCATTTAGATTATACATGATTGATGTGTTTTTTCTTTTTGTGTTTCATTCTGTATTGGATTCTGTTGTAAAGCGCTTTGGATCACCTTGTTGCTGAAAAGTGCTATATAAATAAATCTAAAAAAAAATATGTCACTTCTTAACCACTGAGGAAAGTCAAAGGAGAAGAGACAGATTTGGCTGGGAAAGAAACTACTTGATCCGAAACCTAAAAATGGCAGATGACTGCGCGCTGGAAACGGAAGGGAGTATCAGAAATTACATTTTGCTTTTCATATAAAATTTCAAAGGGGAAGACAGAGCTGATGCTTCACTGGGTCCTAACAATGAGATGAGGCCAGAAATTATATATCAATATAAAAAATGTCTCCTCTTACATAGATTATTGTTGGCATCACACTCCAGTTATTTGTCTCCAGCTACCATTGCTGGACATACAGGCAGGGCCGTAGCTACCATTGAGGACACCGAGGAACGGACCTCAGTATTTTTCTGCTTTGTATATAATAAAAAAATGAATCAAAACAACACTTTTGAACAGCGTGGTTCTCTGCATAGCTTCACCAGTTTACTGTAGGAGGCGCTGCAACTGTGTGCAGCTGCAGTCAAACTCAATGTCTACGAAGAAGACTGCAGCTTTGCATACCTTACTGCTAAAATAAAGAAGAAGAGCACCACTTACGCTGAAACACAACCGAGGTAACTTGCTAAAAATATTCTCCTTCAATTCCACAAAACTGAAGTTGGTTTCCGTTGCAGCTATTCTACCTAATTTTTCACTACCTTCAGCATCTTTAATCTACACCTAGACACTTCAGACCTGAACCAGATTATTCTGCACTGATTGCAGAACATTTAAAGCCAAGTGTGTGATCTGTGAAACCTTAATCTGATTTGTGAAACCTCAATAAAGGGTGACTTCAGCACTTTTTTTTACATCCGGACCACACTAGAACTGGTCCAGCTCCAAAACTACAACACCTAGACACTTCAAACCTGGACCAAATTATTCTGCACTGATTGCAGAACATTTAAAACCAAGTATGTGATCTGTGAAACCTTAATCTAATTTGTGAAACTTGAATAAAGGGGGATTTTAGGACTTTTTTTTTTTTTACATCCAGACCACACTAGAACTGGTCCAGCTCCAAAACTACAACACCTCACTGGTATTTGATAAAAAAGGTAAAATCTATGCTATAATCTTGTGTTTTTAATCAACATTCATATAAACTAATTCATGTAATTTCAGTGAGTCATCATGGTTGTGCCCTGAGTCCTCTGTTGCTTAAGATGACATCGGGCCCCATGGATTTACAAGCACACTCAAATACATTTCATATACACATTCAAGTCACTTGTTTTAAATAAATGCTTCTATTTTAATTAGGTTTTGGTCTTCATTGTAACTGATGTCTTGGGGGATAATGAGTGGTTGACCTCAGTATTTTTTAAAATCTGGCTACGGCCCTGCATACGGGAAATGAAGGACGTCTTGTAAATATTTATGTATTTTGTTCTGTTACTCAGTGACATGTGGAAGGACATATTATCAGCTAACAATAAGAAAATTTCTCAGGTGAATAGAAAGTGATGAATGAACGAAAGCCTGCACACTTATTTCTCAGCACAGGACTGAATCCAAATTTGATCTTCGTCAGGTCAAACAGTTTAGACAAACGTGAACATTCCCACAAAAACTATTAGCTAACAAGCTCCTGGTGAGACAGTGTTAATCAAATTTTAAACATATGTAATCTATGACATGTCCAAGAAAACATCATTATTCACAAAAACCTACCATTGGTCACGAGTATAATTTTTAGTCGCACATCATGTGAAAAAAAACGAGCCAAAAAGACCAAAAATGGGGTGGGGGAGTCTGCGGCTCCGGAAGGAAGAGTGGTTGGCTGCCTCTCAACTTCACATGTTAGTGTCCTTAATGTGCTTAATTTACCACATATACATATATTGTGAATTGCTAAATGGAGATATAAAAATATTGTGCAACAACTGCAGATGACCACCATAAAAAATGGAACCATCATAAAAATGTCAGGTATAAATGTGGGAAAACAACTGGAATAAAATGTCAGGTATAAATGTGGGAAAACAACTGGAATAAAATGACTGTGCAAGTCTATAATGGAAAAATAATGGAATATATTGGAAAAACTACTTATATTTCAATCATAACTCCTAGATTAAAAAAAATATTAAATGAAATAAACTACACGGTTTTTACATATGCATAATAAATTTACAGGACTGACTGATCTATTCATAGTTGAGACCTCTTGGTGTGATGGACTGCAGTGTAAAAATGTAAAAGGTCTGTCATTCAAGCAATAATTTGTTTATATGTTCTTCTTATCTCCCAGTTCTAACATGCTCATTACTAATTTATCTCAATGAGGCGACCGGATGATTGGCCTCCTTCATATCTGCGGCCGCTAAGTTACACTCATCCGAAGTTCGAAGATGGCTTCAGTTTTTGGCTATTCTAGTTTGTAACGCTCTGTCAGTGTTGCCAATTTAGCCTATTGTGTCATTATATTTAGTAATTCTTCAGACCCTTCTAACAACTCTTTCAGAAAAGAGCAACTTGCAACAAATCTTGAGGCTTTTTCTGTTGGTAGGAGACTTTTAGAGACTCAAGTGAAAGCATGTACCATTTTTACTTTTTTCAATGAGCAGCAGGTGCTGCTGTGAGGCCCTCCCCATCCCACAGCACTCACTTACAGCCCAGTCCTCATGTAGCATCCCTTCCAGTTGCAGTTAAAGCAGGAGATGTCCAGATTGACTTCTCATGCGTCCTTTTTTCCCCCAGATTTGAAGGATGGGTCTGGTGTATCCCATAATTCATTGTGGGTCCAAACCGGGCGTTCAAGCAAAGCGGCAATGACGATGAAGAGCGGCAAATTATTTTGCTATATTACACATTTAGGCGAGAATGTGGCTTTGAAAGTCTCAAATATCTGCTCGGTTCATCAATACATCACCTAATTGTAATATTGTTCTGACATCGGACATGTCTGCTCCTGCTGTATTAGTAGACAGCTCCCCTCACCAGCTGCAGCTGGCCGAGTGCTCCAGGTTATGTATACCGGGGGAGAACGCCTGACTCCTGGCACTTTGTTATAAACACTCCCGCTAGCTTTCCCCAATGTTGGAAGATAAACACCAATATTACGTAATATCTAGTGGTAAAATGTTTAGTTTACTAAAGTATTTAATTTATTCTTGAGCAAATCGGTTTGATTGATTAAAGTTAAGCTTTAAAACATAATAGGTTTATTTAACTGTAATGGCTTATCTGAGATCTGCAGAGTATTATATTTGAAAATGAATAATTTAAAATTTTTAAATAATAAATCATGAATGCTCATTATGTATACACTTAGTAATTTTGATAATAGGCTAATATAGACACTTTTAAAGCCTGTGTTCTCTTCATTATAAGCCTTATAAGGCTTTTAATTTTTTTGCGGCTGCAGACAGATTTGTTTTTTGTTTTTTTGGTCCAAAATGGCTCTTTCAACATTTTGGGTTGCCGACCCCTGCACTAAATAATAGAGAGAAGATTTTTCTTCAGAATGTTCAAAGTGTTCAGGTTAATTTAGTTATACACAAATGTCAGCATTTTAAAACTATTCTTTATTTCCATATCTAAATGGTTTTGTTTTTGTTTTTTTTTTGTTCTTTTGCTTTAGTACTGTTGACAGTTCAATAAAGTGATTAAAAAATTATTAAATTATTTGGTGTAATGGTAATAATGGGTTTTTGCACTGCTCTGTTTAAGGCAATGTTATTGTTCATCAGCATCGTCTGCACATTGAAGTTATACAGTATACAACAGTTTTGCTGTAGTTGAGCCACTGGTGTCGGCAACTCAAACGTGTAATCTGTCGCTGTTGGGATCATAGGGGTCATTTATAAAATGTTGTCTTTAGGCCATTCACATAAAAATGCCAAGTTGGCATTTAAGGATTTTCTCACTCAGTTTGGGGCTCCTAAAATGCTGTTTTCATGTGGATGTAAAGCTGAAATAAACAATCCTTTAAATAAATAATCTTTTTGACATTGGTTTGAGAACAACAGCCACAAACTCCAAAAGTCTTAACTCACTAACTGTTCTTAGCCACCACAGATAACTGCACCAGTTATAAATGTTTTTGGAGTCCATGTCCTGACACAGCTGCTGAGCAGTCAAAGCTCCAGACAATGTTTGCACTGCATATTTACCACACTTGGGCAAAAGAAAAAAAAACTGTTGATTTTGATTCAAACTGAAGTCTGCAAACCCTTATGTCTTATTTTACCTGAGGGCATCTGCCTTTTGGCTAATCGCATCATGGCTAACTGTTTTCCTACAAGAAAACTCCAAGTTTTCTCAGTCTTCTCAGGCTTGGCTGAAGTTCTCAGCTCTACTGCTGAGGGCACATGTATTTATATCTATGTTTATCTTCTCTTTCAGGCTATGGTATAGGCCTTCCCCAGGGCTCCCCTTTAACCCGTAATGTGTCCGAGTTTGTGAGTCGCTACAAGTCTGACGGCTTCATGGACATGCTGCATGACAAATGGTATAAGGTTGTACCCTGTGGGAAGAGAGTCTTTGCTGTCACTGAGGTAAGTCATCGGGGGGAGTGTTCACATGGAGAACGTGGATTGTGTGCAAAGCAAATCCTTCTGTGCTGTACTTCTATAAATGAGTCTTCCTTTGGGACTCAGACAAGATTAGCTGCCAGCTAAGGGCATACACACACACAGACACGGACAAAGACATACACACAAAGACATAAAATCACATAAACTCTGATCTACTCACTGACCTTAACCACAGTTTGAGGCTCGAACTGTCTGACTGTCAATACCTATTTGTCTTTTGTGTGTGTAATGGAAGAGTACTCAAAGTTCCTGCATTCCTTCTTCTATTCTTTCTTTTGAAGGAAGTGAAAAATCTCTAGACATAGCACACTGTCTATATCTTGTATTTGAGACCAGAGAATCTATTCAACTCCCTTTGGCCATTCTTTTTAAATCCTACTTCAAAGTTGAAATATGGTAACAAATACGCAGCCTTAACTTCACCCCGCACCAGAAACTTATTACTCTCCTTCCCATTTGAAGCCTACAGATTGGGTCACTCTGAAACAAAGTAAGCATTAGTGAAAACTTGCCCTCTACATGGGGAGCAAAAGGAGGTCAGTGTTGATGCTGATGAATTTGTCCAGTCAGCATGGGGCTAATTGCCATCAGAGGCAGAGCAGAAATGAGTTGGGTGGAGGAAACATGATTACAGAGCAGTGAAAGAGCACCCCGCTGCCTCGTCTACGTCCTCCAGACCCATGAAGGCGTCATGAGATAGACACTGTGTCAGGAGGAGTGTGGGCGATCCAAATGGAAACTAACTGCTTTTTAAATAACCACTGTCTCCTTCCACCATCTCACTGCTAACTGCTGTTTCTTTTCATTACTCTCACTTCTCCTCCCTTTTAGTTTCCTCCCCAACATATTTTTTTTTACACTGTTGCCTTTTTTATTACTACTCTCTTGGGCTGGCACAACCAAAGAGTGCAACAGCAGAATATCAATTGCAAATTCGCACACAGTGACCTTAATGGTACTTATTTAATAAAAATAATCCATCTTTGTATTTTTATTTCTGTTGGCTTAATGCTTCACTGATCTTCGTCCTTCCCCCACCTCCTTAGTGTTTTCTCTCTTTCTGCCACCGCCTCCTCAGACTCTGCAAATGGGGATCCAGCATTTTTCCGGCCTGTTTGTGTTGCTGTGTATGGGTGTTGGCGGAGCCTTGCTGACCTTGGCAGGTGAACACACCTTTTATCACCTGGTTATCCCCCGTCTCCGGCGCTCACCAACTCTGCAGTACTGGCTGCACACCAGTCAGGTGAGTCACTCTGTCACATGTTAATGTCACGTCTCACACAACAGACTAAATGTTTTGTAAATGAAAGGCCTAGCTTTTTTGGAGGGAATGCATATTGCCTGCCACTTTTCATGTCTGAGTTTTATATTGAGTTTAACTTATATTGAAAAATGCTTAAGTTGTAGCCCAGGGGTGTCCAATCCTGGTCCTCGAGGGCCACTATCCTTCATGTTTTACTTGTTTCCCTGCTCCAACACACCTGATTCAGTGGTTAAATTACCTCTTCATGTTCTGCAGAAGCCTGTTAATCACCCATTGATTCAAATCAGGTGTGTTGGAGCAGAGGAACAAGTAAAACATGCAGGATGGTGGCCCTCCAAGACCAGGATTGGACACCCCTGTTGTAGCCATTTTGGTCAAACATTGAAAGTAACATTATGTGCAATATCATGCAGGATCGTGAGATGTCACATGTCCTCCTACCACACCCAATTTTAGCTAGATATCTGTAAAATTGACAAAGTGATAACAGTTTTTGTGTTTCCTAACATCAATTAGATGTGTCTGCTTTGTTGAATTGGATTGACTCTAAAATGTAATTATTTTTAGATGTACATCCAATGTTTACTTTCTTAAAGTTTTACAAAAATCTGTCTAGTGGTTCATGCGAACAAAAAAACAAGGTTAACTCCAACACAGATATTTTTTGTGTTTTCTAAGCTGTCTGTGGTGGCCATCTTGAATTGGGTAAATTAGTTGTAATGGTTCATCCAATGATTATTTCCTAAAAGTTTCATTATAATTCAGACAGACAGAGTCGGCTCCAAATAGTTCATGGCAAAACTTTAAACAAAGGCCTGTGTAATCTGTTAGCAAAAAATGAGTTTAGGTCAGTTTCTGTCAAATTGATCAAGTTCTCGCCATTTGTGTGTTTCTTAAGGTCAGTTGGTTGTGGAAGTCATCTTAAAATGGGTTGACTCCAAACCCTAATCAGTGTACACATCAGTTGTGCTACTTAATGAGAGGTTCATTAAAATCTGGCCACTGGTTCGTGATATATTTTGCTGACTCCACAAACTAACACACACATGCAGGCAGAAACATCATCACCTTTGACAGCCCGTGATAT
This sequence comes from Kryptolebias marmoratus, assembly GCF_001649575.2. Classification (NCBI taxonomy): domain Eukaryota; kingdom Metazoa; phylum Chordata; class Actinopteri; order Cyprinodontiformes; family Rivulidae; genus Kryptolebias; species Kryptolebias marmoratus. The sequence continues at coordinate 3,104,579 of NC_051439.1, forward strand.
TAAAAAACACTCAAAAATCAGTTATAATTGTAATATTACTATCTGTACTCCAGCTGCATTTGTGGCATATTCTCCTCTGCTTTACTTGCAGATTACCTCTGCCCTCTAGTGGTAAAAACTAAGAATAACACTGAAAAGCAGACAGCATGTTTCCTAAAGAGGACAGATACAATTAAATGTCTTATGTTACTTTAATTACTTTTATTAATGTAAAAAGACTTTGTTAATTATATAATTAGGTTTTAATGTTGCCTATAATTTATAGTTGTAATTTGAACAACCTAAATTAAGCATATTTCTTAAAAGCTATTATATTAACTGGTTCATACCCACACATGCTACTTCTTTGTCAGTTTAACTTTTTATTTTATCTGAGACTAATAATCTCTACAAATCTCATGTACCACTTTGATCAGATTTTTAAAACAACTTTATTTTACATCAGATTTAGGCTCTTATTTTCTTCCCTAGGGATACATGTTAATTAATCGATACAATCTGCAGAAACTCATTCTGCACTTGAACATTTGTAAGTGTAAGAAAAGAACATTAAAGTACAAACTTAAAGGTCGCATGTTGTTTGTTTTTGCAGCTTTAGCCATTATTAAATGAGATGCCTATGGCAGTTTTTGGAGTGAATAATGGAACTAGCATTTTGAATATCAAGACTGCTCACATTTGTTTGCTACATCTCTCTAAAAGGGCAGCCACTCTGGGGCAGCCCCCAGCGTTCATCACCAAACCAGCTCAGTCATCTGAAAGCTCAATGTCTGACTTCCTCCCACATAATTATCCCAATATGTTACAAATGTCTTCTGTGCAGCGATTCTTAGATGTACATACAGCATGAAATTTAAAGCATACCTTGGTTTGGAGTTGTTCAGACTAACTTAAGCTTTTTGATACTTTAATCAAAATGGGTTCAAGCAACTGATTCTGTAGCATCTCTTAAAATTTTAAGCATACAAGAAGGTTTTAATTATTCAAAGGAGCTCTTGAGTAGTTTTTGTGAGAAGGAGCTGTCACAGTTGGCCTGTGCAGCCGGGTAGAAGAATATTAGCTCCTCTAAATGCAGCTCTCCTGGTTTCTTGCAGGTCAGATAAAGTCATCACAGGTTTCTGATTCCTAATCATCTTCTCTGCTTGCAGAAAATCCACAGAGCTCTTAACACCGCATATGAGGATGTTGGGAAGGAGCTGACCGGCCTTGACCAGAAGTAATGAGCTCACTGACATTTTGTTACACCTCGAATTTCTGTTCATTTCCACTAGTTCTAGGAATGAAACAAATCTTAAATATTTAAAGAGTTTGCTGAAATGAAATTTTTCATGTTGTTTGTGCAAACTTAGTTACAGTTTATATACTGTAGCACATTCATTGAGACTAGTGTACAACATATCTTTGCAATGTGAAAAAATCTTATTTACCTTTTTTTGTGAAAAAAAAAAAAATATATATATAATATGGAGATAATATGGAATAAAATATATATACATATATATCAACAACAACAAAAACATCCTAATTTTTCACTAAACAAGATTCTCAGATCTAAAAAGTCAGGAATGCTATACCTTTATATAATGCTTATTAATCCCAAGTTTTAACAATTCATAAAAAACAAAAACTATTGTAAGTCATCAGTCGCAACATTGGCATTAAAGCAAACAAATATTAGTAATGCCAATTGCAACGTTATGCAGCACTTTAGTTGCTGTGCAAAAGTATTCTTCCCTTACAGATTTCTTCTGTTTTTGTTTATTTCAAATCACCAAACACATTTTTATATCAGACAAAAATAACCAGGATAAATACAAAATGCAGTTTTTAAATGATGATTTCATTTATTAATGGAACAAAGCTGTCCAAACCAAGATGGGTCTATGTGTAAAATTAATTGCCCCTTTTGTTAAATCATGAAGTAATTGGAATTCTTATTTAAAGCGGAGTTCAATTTCACTGCCACACCCAGGCCTGGTTATTGCTAGACCTGTAGAATCAAGAAATAACCTAAACAAAGCCATTATCCACAAATAGAAAAACCATGGAACAGTGGTGAACCTTCCCAAAAGTGTCCAGCCAACCAAAATTACTCTAAGAGTGCATAAACACCTCATCCAGGAGGTCCCAAAAGAACCCAGAACAACATCTGAAGCCATGCATGCTTCAGTTGCCTTAGTTAAAGTCAGAGTTCATGATTCAAAAAATAAGAAAGAGACAAAGGGCAAAAATACCCTCGTGGGATAGTTCCAAGGCCAAAACCACTTCTGAGCAAAATGAACACAAAGGCCATTTCACATTCGCCAAAGTATATTTTGATGATCTCCAAGACTTCTGGTAAAATATTGTGAAAACTGATGAGACAAAATTGGAACGCTTTGGAAGTTTTGCTTCCTAATACATCTGGAGTAAAACTAACGCTACATTTCAGAAAAAAAAATCATACCAACAATCAAAAATGCTTGGAGTAGCATGATGGTCTGGGGCTGCTTTACTGCTTCAGAACCTGGAGAATTTAATGAAATAGATGGAACCATTAATTCTGTTCTATACCACAAAATCCTGATGGAGAATGGCTATGGAGAGAAAATAGTCTCAAAATACTTGTGCGTGTGTAAAAGTATTTGTACGTGTGTAAAAATATTTGTGTGTGTGTAAAAATATTTGTGCGTGTGTAAAAGTATTTGTGCATGTGTAATAGTATTTGTGCGTGTGTAAAAATATTTGTGTGTGTAAAAGGATTTGTGTGTGTAAAAATATTTGTGTGTGTAAAAGGATTTGTGCGTGTGTAAAAATATTTGTGTGTGTAAAAGTATTTGTGCGTGTGTAAAAGGATTTGTGTGTGTGTAAAAATATTTGTGTGTGTGTAAAAATGTATTTGTAACTCGTGTAAGCATCTTTGTGTGTAGGTTTGGATAGTTGTATCTGTGAAACATGATTTTAAGCCTTAAAAAGAATATAAACCTTTTCCTACACCTCCAAATGTTGAAAAAGTACACACAAGTCGCCAGATAAACACACAAAACTGCAGTTACGTACAGATCCAGTTATGAGTGCACAACTTTTTTTGAGACTCATTTCACGCTTCCGGGGAGCTCCTAGATTTGTGCGTAGAAGTTGCGTTTAGGTGCTAGTAGAAAGCTGGGTCATCTGAGTTTTCTTCGGAAAGGTTTCTGTGTTCCTAAAATATAAGACACATAATACTTAAAAACAATTTGATTGAAAACAACTTGAAAAGGTTTCAGTATCCCAGTGTATTGTAATACACAATACATCATTAATTCCTAAACATGCAGAAAGAACTAACTGGTAAAAACAGGTTTAACAAAGTGTAATATTAACTTTAGTTTTACACATGAATCATAGACATTTCTATTAACATGTACAGTAAAAATAAAACACCTCTTTGGAGATGAGATGGGAAGCTGAAGACAGATGGGGTCACATCATCTCTAAGCTGGTCCTGTTAAAGTCCTCTGGTTTGAAATGTTCACTACAGAGCTAAGACTACTGTAGCAACAACCCCCCCTTCTTACTGCAGCTTCTCATTGCGTTACTGGGAAACCTTCAGAATGTGGAGAAAAATAAACAGAAAGAGCTAATAAGAGAGGAGCACCAGTTCCTCCTGTTAGCATTTTGTTGTTTACCAAATAACGTTAGCTGCGATAACATATTATAATAAATGGTCAAATAACTAAAATTATTGTTCAGTTTTACTTGTGAAAGGTAATCCCCCGTAATATAAAATCCGGTCATAGCTGCTCGCTCTGTGTTTCCTCCTGTTGGCTCTTAGAGAGAGGAGAGATCTGTCCAACATGGCGGCGACGGCGAATGCGCTCGGGGACATAATGAGGCGTCTACATATTTATGTTTGTTCAATATCGATCAATCAGGACCAGATAATCCAGTCAGACCTATCAGCCATGGAGACTTACAAATTGTTTTGAGGCTCAAACTGCTTAAACGAGTCCTCTATCAGTGGTTCTAGCGCTGCCATAGTAGCTACTACATTACCTGAACTGCCGCATAAAGTCACTTCCGGGTCACCTAAACCCGACCAAATAAATATTAAAATTAAATTCTGTCCTGCTGCCCGTTTTTCGATTTCGTGTTTCCGATCTTAGCCTAAAAGTAAAATACGAAAAAACAGGCATTTATTTTTTTTGGTGTCATATTAAAAAAATAAAATAACCAGTCCGTTTTTCATTTGATTTTTGATAGTCAATTGAAAATGGAAAGAACGAACGATACACGGATTCAGCCCAGTCATCGCGGTCGTGGTCTACCGTCAGAAGTAAGTGGATGTTAAAACTTGCACGTTTTACTGACCGTGTTGAACTGTGGAAAAAAAAAAGTTCAAAAGAAAACTCAGATGACCCAGCTTTCTACTAGCGCCTAAACGCAACATCTACGCACAAATCTGGGAGCTCCCCGGAAGCGTGAAATGAGTCTCAAAAATAGTTGTGCACTCGTAACTGGATCTGTATGTAACTGCAGTTTTGTGTGTGTGTGTATCTGGCGACTTGTGTGTACTTTTTCAACATTTGGAGGTGTAGGAAAAGGTTCATTTTCTTTTTAAGGCTTAGAATCATGTTTCACAGATACAACTATCCAAACTTACGCACAAAGATGCTTACATGAGTTACAAATACATTTTTCACACACACAAATATTTTTACACACGCACAAATATTTTTACACACACACAAATCCTTTCACACACACACACAAATATTTTTACACACGCACAGGTATTTTGAAACTATTTTCACTCCATAAACGTCCGTCCATCAGTTCATGACCTTAAGTCCAAGAACCCTTGGGTTCTGCAGCAGGACGATGATATGAAGCAAAGCAGGAAATTTCCTCCACAGCCAGGTGAAAGGCTCATTGGCAGTTATCACAAACTCTTGATTGCAATTGTTGCTGCCAAGAGTGGCACAACCAGTTATTTGGTTTAGAAGACAATTACTTTTTTACTTAGGGCCAGGTTGGTTTAGATAGCCTTCAGGCGAACAAGACACAAGAAGCAGTAGGGAGATAAAGTCTAGGGTGTGTGTTGACTGAAACTAGAGCTAAAGACGATGTGCTGCGACAGCAAGGAAAATCCAAAAACTAAAAAATAACTTCAACTCACAAAACTGGCAAGATTCATGAAAAAACAAAGGATCTAACAAAGAAATAAGAATAAAACAGGAGTGTGTATACAAGAGAGAGTGATTACTGATAGAGGACAGGTATGCTCATTACAAACAGAATACAGGTTGTACATAAGGAGCTGGAAACAAGATTGTGTAGGACATCTAGTGGCAATAAAGCAAACAAAAACCAAGAACAGGCCTAAATAACCGGAATAACAAAACGTATAGGAAGTCACAGAATACCTAACTAAGTGTTGAACAGAAGTTCAAAAATAACCACAGACTGTGACAAGAGGGCCAAAACACAGAACATAAGAGCTCGAACTACAAAAAAATTAAAGAAAAACTTCTCCTTTTGTTAAATCTTTCAATAGCACCAATACTTCTGAATCTCTTTAACCTCAGCTTCTATAGTTTGTTTCATTTGCACTTGACACCAGCTGACAACTCATTATGTTCAACCCCAATTCTGAAAAAGGTTGGATGCTGTTTAACATGTAAAAGGAAACAAAAAGAATGCAATGATTGTAATATTTCTTTTTCTATTTCTTATTAAAAAGTATCATTTTTAATTTTATTGCAGCAACATCTCCCAAAAAAATTGGGACAGGCAACAAAACACTATAAAAGTAAGTGATACTTACTTGAATAAGAAACAGCTGGAGGAGCATTTTGCAACTAATTAGGTTAAATGGCAGAAGGTCCGTAAGAGAGCTGGGTATAAAAAAAGCATTTTAGAGGCCAAATCTCTTAGAAATAAAGATGAACAGAGGTTCACCAGTCTGTGAAAATCTGACTAAAAACAGAGGAACAATTTTAGAATGTTTCTTAATGAAAAAATGGGAAGATTTTGAATATCCCATCTTCTACAGTCCATAGAATCATTTATAAATAAAACTGTATTGATATTTTTTGATGATTTGACCAAAGTGCTGTATACCAACAAAAAAAAAAAAACACAAGGCAAAACAGAGAATTCCAAAGCAGGAATAAAAACCATAAAATCAAACAAAACACAATCAAAGCAATAAATCAGTTACAATAATAAAACAATAAAAAATAAAATCTCAAATTGAGTTAAAAGCCAAAGAGAAAAAATGTTTTGTAAGAGATGATTTAAAAACAGGAAGTGAGTATGCCTGTATGAACTGTGAAGGCAGATCATTCCACAGTTTGGGGGTAGTGATCACCTCTTAACCTCCTCTTTGACTTTGGGACCACTAACAGTAACTGAATGAGTGTGCTAACCTGAGAGAGCATCAGGGAAGGTACAGCTGGTGTCACAGTCTGTCTCTTCCATCTTGGTCCATGCTTTGCCTTTCATCCACAGCCTGCTCCTCTGTTTCTCTGTTTTTGCCAAGCCTCCTTGTTCATCGTCACAGTAATCACCCTGATCTTGTTCACCTGTTCTCTGCCCTCACCAGATCAGTGCCAGATTATTGAACGGTTCGCCTAGTAAATGTCCAGCACTATTTTAAAGTCCATGCCTGATCTCTCATCCTTGACCCTCTGCCTGTCCTTTGACCATCTACTCTTGCCTGGTACTCCTGCTGATTCTGACTCCTGGCTTCCAATCTTGTTTCTGCCCACTGGATATCACCTCTTGGTTCGTACTTCAGATTTGTTTTCGGCTCTCTGACCTTCCGGCTCTGACCCTTGACCTACTTCTTCTCTCTAAGTTTGTCACCTTACTGAAAGTTCTGTCCACACAACTCAAAATCTACAGTGGTCTTACCTACCCGGCGACATTTCCTGCCCCAAGAAGAGTGTGCCATCCTGGCTGATCCTTTAGCTTCTGGTTGACAAAATAAAAGCTTTAAACTTGTTTGGTGTTTATCTGCTCTGAATCCTAAAAACCGTAACTTGTCAGCTGGAGCAGGTCAGGACAGATACTGTGGTGAGAGACCATGGAAGCATTTAAAAACAAATAAAAGAACTTTAAAATCAATCCGGAAACGAACTGGAAACCAGTGAAGTGACGCTGAAACTGGAATGAGGTGTTTTCATTTTCTGGTACCAGTTAAAAAGCAGCAGCATTCTGAACCAGCTGGAGTCGAGCAAGTGACAACTGGCTCATTCCACCATAAAGTTCATTGCAGTAGTCTAAAGAAGTTGAAATAAAAGCATGGATTAAAATCTCAAAGTGAGGCCATAGCAGAAATGGTTTGACCTTGGTCAGTTATCTTAAATGATAAAAGCTGCACTTGACCACTGATTTGACCTGAGCATCTTGCTTAAGGTCACTGTGTAGCTTCATACCCAGATTTGTTGCTGTGTCAGGTGTTGCGTTAAAGGACCCAGATCAGCACAGACTTTGGATGCATCACTGGGCCCAAACAATACAACCTCAGTCCTTTGTTCATTCAGGTGTAAAACATTCACTGACATCCATGTCTTAATTTCTCCAATGCAGTGCAGTTGTTGGTTCACAGTCATAATTATCCTGTTTTAGCAGCATATAGATTTGGGTGTCATTGGCATGAAAGCAGAAGGTAATATGTTTCCAGAAAATAGATCCAAAAAGGGATTGGGTGCAAAGAGTAGAGAAGAGGGCCAAATATATAGCCTTGAGGCACTCTACAAGTGAGAGGCACTACAGAAGATTCAGCGGCTCTAGCATGAATCTCCTTGTTAAATAGGATCTAAACCTACGGTGGAACAAACACAAACAAATGCAAAGAAAATATGCATAAAAATGCTGCAAAAATCCCAAAACAAGCAAAAACCCCAAACTATTTTATTTGGTAATAAAGTTAAGAAAAAAATAGAAAAAAAATTGTCAGCACTGGGACAATGGAGGACGTCGCCAAGTCCGCCTTGAGTCCCCCTGGTGTCTGGTGCACTTCTGTATTGAGGAGTGAGTTTGCTTGGGTTTTTGCAGCATTTTATTTTATTGCTGCATTTTTTTCTTTGCATTTGTGTGTTTTGAAATATGTAGCATTCAAGTGTTTGTGGCGTGTTTAACCGTTTGGAGTGTGTGCCGCAATTTGCTGCGCGTTTGCACCTGATAGCCATCGTATAAACCAGTTTAAAGCTACACCCTGTACACAGACCCAGGTCTTCAGATGAGAAAGAAGGATCTGATGGTCCACAGTGTCAAAGGCTGTTAGATCCAACAGCAGCAAAACAAACACAGTGGCCAGAGTCTGTACTGTTGAAGGTTTTTGACAATTTCTTTTAGCCTCAGACTCAGTACTGTGATGGTGTCATGGTTTTGTTCAGGCTGACCCACATACAGAGAAACTCTTAGGAGGAAACCAGGAATCAGATAAAGTAGGTTTTTTGAAAACCAGCAAGTTACAAACTGTTAGGCAATCTGGAATGACCGTTGCGTTGTGGGTAATCAGGTACTCTGAAAAACAGACAGGATGAGAAGGGATCAGAACTGAAAGGATTGGCAGCAGTCTTACTTTGAGAGAGCGAATGGTCCACCAGGGGAAGATGAGTGGAATCCGGGGTTGTGGCAGCAGAACTGTGATGTTGATTCCTTCCAGTTGATGGTGGAACCAGGGAGGACAACAGAATAACCGTTGGGCAGGCAGACCGTACAGGTAAGCAGTCTCAATCCCACAAAGAGTGAGGAAAAGTAATGCTCAGAAGAGTTCTTGGCAGATTACCTGAGATACGCACAGAGATTACTAGGGACAACCGTAAGTTTGAGTCACAAGGAGGCTGTGAGTTACCATGTAAAGAATACACTCTAGCAAAGACTGCTTGGTTTTTGCAGCTTTCAGTTCTATGATAAAAACACCAGGTATCTCTTAATGATTGAAGAGACACCTGCAACTTGCCCTTTTTCCATCTTCGCTCAGCTTTCCTGCACTCATGCCCGGCAGCAGCACGTGTAGCTTTGCTTCTCCGGGGTTCAGGTCTGGGTTTAGATGGGTCTAGCACAGTTTGACAGGTTGAGCTGAAGCGAGAGGACAGAGCATCAACATCTGAATAGAGACCTAGACAATCACTAATAGTGATTGCTGAGCTAAAAGCTGCAGAGAACTGAGCAGCAATGAAGGAGTGAATAACTCAGTGGTGCTGTATTGTCTGTGAGACATGGGAGAGACATGTCAAACATGACAAGCATGTGGTCTGAAAAGGCAGGATCACAAGTTTCCATGTTGAAAACCTTAAAACCATGTGTTCAAACAAGACAACTTTCATGTGTCGGACCAGGCACAAACTGAGTCAATAAGATGAAAAGGTCTTTGGCCAACAGTCTAACATGATATCACACATGGATGTTAAAATGGATGTTAAAATCTTCAACTATTAAACCTCGGTCATAGTTTGGCAGGATTCCTGCCAAAAAAATCTGCAAAGTCAGCAAGAAAACGCTTGCTGTACTTTGGCAGTCTGTATAAAACAGAACAGAGAACTGGGAGGGCAGATCTGAGTTTGAACACATTCATCACAAAGCTGGAATAAGATGTGATCAGCATGAGTTGCTTACACAGATAGCTCTTCCTGTAAACAGCCACTACACCTCCTCCGCAACCTGTCATCCTTAGAAATCTGAAGTAGGTACAGTCCAATGGCAAAAGTTCACAAAAGGCACTTGACTCACTGGTTATAAATTTTCCATTATAAATAGAAAATCCACTCCGGGGGAAGTGAAGAAATCCTTTAGAACGAAGGTCTTGTTGGATAGCGACCTAGCATTTACCAGAGCCATCTTGACGTGGCATCAACCATGTGAATAGCCCAAGCTTGCAGCTGCAGGTCTATCACACAACATCACACAACTTATCCGCACAGGTCCTGAGAAGCCTTGAGCGGATGCCACCAGGAAGGCTGCAGGTCCAGATAGCATCAGCTCAAGGCTTCTCAGGACCTGTGCAGATGAGTTGTGTGATGTGACCAGGTACATCTTTAATCTCAGTTTGAGTTTAGGGAAAGTTCCACAGCTGTGGAAGACATCTTGTGTGGTATCAGTGCCACAGACCCCACACCCAAAAGACCTCAACAGCTGCAGGCCAGTGGCATTGAAATCTCACCCGATGAAGACATTGGAGAGACTGCTTCTTGCCTACCTCCGCCCCCTGGTGAGTCCATCCATGGACCCACTTCAGTTTGCCTATCAACCTGGCATTGGAGTGGAGGATGCCATTATTCACCTTCAACACAACTCTCTCTCTCACCTGGAAAATACTGGGAGCACAGTGAGAATCATGTTTTTTGATTTCTCAAGTGCCTTCAATACCATCCCATGATATTGAAGGGCAAGCTGGAGTACACGGGTCTGGATCATCACCTCATCACCTGGATCCTAGACTACCTCAAAAAGACCACAGTATGTGAGGATTCAGGGCTGTCAGTCAGACAAGGTTGTCTGCAGCACAGGGGGCTCCACAAGGAACAGTCCTTGCCCCCTTCCTCTTCACCCTCTATACTGCTGACTTTAAGTACAGCTCCGCCAGTTGTCATTTGCAGAAGTTCTCGGATGACTCGGCTATTGTCAGCCTCATTAAGGATGGAGATGATGGGGAGTACAGAGAACTGATTCAAAACTTTGTGGAATGGTGCCAGAAGAACTGTCTGCAGATTAACACAGGTAAAACAAAAGAACTTGTGGTGGACTTCCGCAGGTCTAAACACTCCCCTTCTGTGCCAGTGAACATTCAGGGAATGGACATTGAGATCGTGAGGTCCTACAAGTACCTGGGTGTTCACCTTAACAACAGGCTGGATTGGACTGACCACACAGCTGCCCTCTACAAGACAGGACTGAGCAGACTACATCTCCTGAGGAGACTCAGGTCCTTCGATGTGCGGGGGGCTCTTCTTAAGGCTTTCTTTGATGCTGTGGTGGCCTCAGCCATCTTTTATGGAGTGGTCTGTTGGGGCAGCAGTATCTCCACTGCTGACAGGGGGAGACTGAACAAGATCCTCAGGAAATCGAGCTCTGTCCTGGGGTGTCATTTTGACCCAGTGGAGGTGGTGGCAGATAGGAGAATGAGGACTAAGCTTCAGCGCATGCTGGAGTACCCGTCCCACCCCATACACCACTCTCTGACAGCACTGAGCAGCTCCTTTAGTGCCCGGCTGCGGCACCCTAAGTGTGTGAAGGAAAGATACCGCAGGTCTTTCCTTCCGGCCGCCGTCAGACTGTACAACACCCACTGCTCTCAGTAGTTCACTACTCTCTACTCTAGGCAATAAACCTGTTCGTTTTACTTACTTATCACTGGTATGGTGTTCAACTGTCTGCAATATCAAAATTCACCATGTATAACATAACTTGCCTATCAGATACTATGTGCAATTATTTATTTACTTTAGTCTATGTGTAACATCATTTATCTGCTTACCCTAACATATACAATCAAAATTTACTTATTTTTTTACTATACTGTTTCAGTATTTTTTATATTCACTTGTATTTTTTGTATATTGGTTCTGTTCTGTCCTCTGTGCTGCTGTAACAATGCAAATTTCCCGGCTGCGGGATTAATAAAGAAATATCTTGTCTTATCTTATTCCTCAGCCCCTGCATGTGAGGGGCTGGGAAACAGAGAGGCAACAGGCTGGTTGTCCCCTCATCCAGGCCAACCACAGGAACCCGAGAGTACAGAGAGTCAATTTGATCCAAAGAGCGCCATGTAATAAAGCAACAATGTGCAGAAACAGTATCTCCAGTGCAGGCTGCTGGATAAGACACCAAACAGGCTTTCAATTTCACCAGCCAGTCGCTATGTTTTCTGTGGTGTCTGCCAGCACAGGGTTGAAGAATAAGCAGAGTTTGGCTATCGTGCACCAGCAGAGAGTCAGCATTTTAAATGACAAACAACAGCAACATCAAGAAAACAACCAAATTTTGTGGAGACAGGCAGGCCACATATACTGGTGCCATCTCTTCAATTGGAGAGTCTGGAGAAATCTTTGTGCCAAAGATGAGTTCAAAAGTCAATATTGGATGCTTGTGATCTTCAGGCCCTCAAGCAGCACAGCATAAAAAACGGGTCTGATTGTTTTCTAGACATCCCTGCATGGGCTCAAGAACACTTCCATCAGTCATTATGTGTCAGTATTGTGGTATTTTGTGTTTTTTTTTTTGTTTGTTTTTTCATGTGTTCTTTGTGTTTAGGTTTTTCCTTGTTTTCATGTTATTATCTATTGTATAGTTGTGTTACTCATGTGCCCTATGTTCTAGATTATTGTATTGAGTTTTTCCTCATGTTCCCTGTGCCTCTATATTCACCTGCCCTCAGCTCAGTAGTTTTCCAGTCAATCTGGCACACCCATCTGTACCTGTTCCTAGTTTGTAATCACTCACTTGTTTCCACTTCCTCATCAACAGCCTTTATATTCAGGCTCTATTCATTTTCTCTCTGCTGGTTCATTGTTGCAGAAATATACTGTCTGGTTTTCCTTGTGTGATTCCATGAAGTCTTTATTTGTAAGTTTTGCTGTCATGACAGCCTGTTGTTTTCTTTATTAATAAATTAGTTTATTTTTTAGGTCCTTATGTTGGTCTGCATTCTGGATCCAAAATCCTCTACCACCAAACCTGTCAATTATCTGTAAACACAGTTCACTGTGCCATCCACAAATGCAGATTTAAAGCTCTATCGTGCAACGAAGAATGTCAGATGTGAACACTATCCAAAAATGCTGCTGTCTTCTCTGGGCCAAAGCTCATTTAAAATGGACTGAGGCAAAGAGCTTCTTTTTGGAAACCACTAACCTTTGTATTAAAGACCAAAGGAACCATCCATTCTGTTATTAGCATAACAGGCTGGTATACATTAGTGCCTCTGTCATGGGCAGCTTACACATCTAAAAGGCATCATCAATGCAGAAAAGTATATACAGGTTTAAAAGCAACATATACTCTGGATCAGACAATGACTTTTTTTAAAATTGAGGTTTTGCATATTTCAGCAAGACAATGCTAAACCACTTAACTACTTTCATTACAACAGCATGACTTCATAGAATCAACCAAGTGAAAATATTTGATGCATCATAAACCAAAAAATCTAGCAAAAACCCAGGACTGTTGAACAGCTAGAATCCTACATCAGCCAAGAATGGGACGATATTCCTCTTCAAAGTCTCCAGCAGCTGCTCTCCTCAGATGTTTACAGACTTTTGTTAAAAGAAGAGGGGACACATGGACCTGTCCCAATTGTTTTGAGATGTAATGCTACCATCAAATTTAAAATGACCTTTTTTCCTAGAAAAATGAAACTTTTTTCAGTTTAAACATTTGATCCATTTACTATGTCACATTGTGAAAAAAACATGGGTATATTAGATTTGCAAATTATTGCATTTTGTTTCATTTACACAACTTTTCAACATTGTTCAGATTAAGGTTGTAAAATATTAGGTCTTGTCTCCTCAAACTTTCAACAAGAAAGCAATTTAAAAAATTTAATTTATAAAATACTTATTAAAAATAAAGCATTTTTTACTAAGAGGTAAAATTGCTCTCATTGCTCTAGTAGATTTTTTATTTTTTTTGTTAACATGGTGACAAATTTAATATGACTTTTTTGCAATCAAAAAGTGCTTAAGCAACTGATTGTTTCATCAGATATCTCACAAATATGAAGACAGAAATTTCTCACGATATTACAATTACATTAAAAAAAAAAAGAGGACAGCAACGTCTGGAGGGAAAAAAAAAAACATAAAAGATGTTCTGTGTGACTTAATACTATATTTTTGCCATCAGATAAAAATGGAATCAGTATGGAGCTTTTGCTGTTAACATGATTAAATTTTGATTAAACTAAACCTGATAATTCTTATTTGCTTAAGACAAGAGTTGCTTCATTTTAAATAAATTTTCCTGCTTGCATATATAGAGAATATCTTCCTTATGTTTTACTGAATATTTCACTGACTACATGTTGTCTTGTGATTTTTCTTAAGCCCCTCTTCATGTATCTCAGAGAACTGCACTCTGCACAGGAAACAGCATCAGCCTCCACCGTCTCCTCCCACATCCCTTCCTGCTTCCATCACAGCTGGAGACACCAGCAACTCCTCACCATCTCATGACCACAAGGAGAAACGTGTTCACTTTGACCTGGAAACACTTCACAGCTATCGCCTGCGCACACACACTGCGTCAGTACGTGGCCGGCCTGGCATGGTCGGCCGCCCTGGGCTTGGCCTTAAAGGGTTAGGGTTGGCCAATCTAGGGGGTTTTCCTGCTCCTCCTCAAGTCAACCTCCACGCTAACGGGGGTCCCGTCTCAACTCTAGTGTCCACAGGTTTGGTGCTTACTCCCCTGGGGAACAGAGCTGCTCAGACCAGCCTGTGGGAGGGGGAGCTCCAGGATCTGCAGGTGAAGATCGAAATGTTCCGCAACCAGCTGAGGGAAGCTCTGGCCAGGAGAGCTGAGATCCAAAGCAGCCTGGAGAGAGAGAGGAGTGGGTTTGTACGCAGGGACACTAGTCTGGAGAGGGAACGAGACAAACAAAGGATACAGACTATTAACACAGACAGAAGTAGTTCCACCACTCAGCCAAAACTCCCTGAAAGAGACAGGACGAGCCAGCTACAAACCCTGAATAATCAGCAGACAGGGAAGGCAAACCCATCAAGTGGACCTGGGACTGTGGGGAAGGGGAGAGGCAGTCGGCTAAACACAGTGAACAGTTTAGAGAGAGGAAGAGTCAATCAATCACAGCCTGTGGTTACTTTGACCGGGGAAAGGACTGTCCAATCACGCACTTCTGCCAGTTTGGAGCGAAGTCAAGTTAACCAGCAAAGTGCAGGAAACATTATCCAAACGAGAAACACTTCTAGCCTAGACAGACAGAAGGCTAACCTATCACGCACTCTGAACACTTTGGACAGGACAAAAGCCAATCAGTCAAGTGTAAGCAGTGGGACCTGATTAGCTGTCTGAACCTACCGTTTATAGGATCAGTCAGTCAGGGGTTACTGACATAGCTGCGGGAACATAGTATGGGTTGGTTTTGGGTTTGTTTTTTTTTTTTCCTTTCTGGGTTTCAGGGGAGGTGGAGTCTATCACCAGCAGTCACTGTGGAAGAGGCAGGGTACTCCCTGGTCAGATAACAAGTCCATCACAAGGGGAGTTGTAGCCATTTTAATTAAATCATGAAAAATGACAATTAGCCAACACAGAAGTTAATCAGTCGTAAACGTACATCCAATGACCATCCAATTACTTCATAAAGGGTTTCATAAAAATCTGTCCAGTTCATTAGATATTTAACTCACAGATAAACAGGGTTAATGGCAATTGTTATTGATAAAGTAAGTAAAAGTCTTATTCAATGAGGAACATTTGAATATGCATTGTAAATGATTCTCAGTTACAATCATACCAAGTGTTTTGCAGAATATCTTTAAAATTGACTGAATTATAAGCAGATTTTTTAATACAATACATTCAGTGGTTCTTGGGAAACTTTGCTAAAAGGCAGGCAGAGTTTACTCCAAAAATTAATTGCAAAATTTTAAACGGAGATCTTGCGCAATCTGTTAACACTTAGAACAGTCTAAGTTACTAACACACCAAATTTTTAGTTAATATCTGTAAAATTGATTGCGTTGTTGACATTTTTTTTCCATTTTATGTCATTTGACTGAAAGAGTTGACTCTAAAATGTAATCAGTTCTAGATTTACATCCAGTGATTCATTAAAATTTGTGTAAATTTTTGTTAGTGAGCACTTCTCCTTTGCTGAGATAACCTGTCCACCTCACAGGTGTGGCACATCAAGATGCTGATTAGACAATATGATTATTGCACAGGTGTGCCTTAGGCCAGCCATGATAAATAAATTCTCTGAAATGCCTGGAATGTGCAATTGGCATTCTGACTGCAGGAATGTCCACTAGAGCTGTTGCCTGTGAATTAAATGGTAATTTCTCTACCATAAGCTGTCGCCAAAGGTGTTTACAAGGCATTGTGCGGTGTGAGAAAACTGAACATTTTTAGAGTGGCCTTTTATTGTGGCTGGCCTACGGCACACCTGCGCAATAATCATGCTGTCTAATCAGCATCTTGATCTGCCACACTTGTGAGGTGGATGGATTATCTCGGCAAAGGAGAAGTGCTCACTAACACAGATTTACACAAATCTGTGAGCAATATTTGAGAGAAAAAGCCCTATTGTGTACATAGAAAAAGTCTTTAGATCTTTCAGTTTAGCTCATGAAAAATGAGAGCAAAAACAAAAGTGTTGCATTTATATTTTTGTTAAGTATATTTTGCTGACAGTCAGACACATGATGATGCAAAAACAGAAACACAAGGAAAAAGCATTGTGCCACCTTCACCTTTCAGCAGTAAGCAATAAAGTTAGATGGGCTAAGACACCTTCAAGTAGATACATATCAGTGGCAAGATCAGAGAAATATGGTCAATCAAATGTAAGAAATAAAATGCTAAATTGTTTTGGTAACTTTGAAGTATAAAAACAATGTAAAATGTCATGTGAATGTACATGCAAAGTTGGAAAAAAAACAAAATAAATTACGTAATTTCTGCAAAAATTTACTGACAACTTTTAATAACAAAAACAAATAAATTTAAAGGAAGAGTGGCACAAACTGATGCAACTTTACTTGAAGGCAATGTTGAATTAACTCAAGTTTTGTTTATTTATTTATTTATTTATTTATTTATTTATTTATTTATACATTTTTGTCCTGAAATTACAGTTTAAAAAAAAAACACACATTTTGGGTGTTATAGTAAGAAAAACATTCATAATGTAAAATGAGCCATAATTAACCTTCCTGCTGCCCTTGGATTAAAATGACCCACAGGCCTCGTGGGCCATTTTAACCCAAGGGCAGCAGGAAGGTGTTTTCCACCAAAATGGAGATTGGAAATTGTATTAATGATGGCAAAAGTTTTTGTTTGTTTGTTTTTTTTGGGGTTGAGTCAATATTTAGCAAAAATGTGCAGTTCTATACCATGGCTGCACAATATTGTACCTTTCAAAAAGATGTTTTTTTCTAAATTATTACATTGCACTGGTGTCATATTTTGCAAAACAATTATTACATGTTTTTACACACACAGTAAGTGCATTCTGTAAACCACTAATTACAAGTCTTTTTCATAGCAAAAAGTTGGGATGCTATTTAAAATATAATCAGAAACTAACATTTTGGACATAATTTGAATGATAAATAACTGAAAATGGGACAAAAACAGCACGTCAACATGTTTTTTTGGTGTTTAGCTGCTAGGCACCTTTCAGTATTTCTTTAGAAACTTTCCAGTTATTCTTAAGAAGCATAACAAAATGGCAAACATTTTGTGATATTTTCCCATTAATTTTTTACACTCTGAACAAAGATTGCTGCAGCCAACTAGCCAATGTGAAAATAATGCAAGAGTGTCTGTATGTGTTCATGTTCTGAGTGTTACTTTTTTTTACATTTTACACCTGAGTTATATTTTACTGAATAATAACTCTATTGCTGATTTATTCCCACACTTTAATGGTGTTTGTTTATCACTAAAAGGAGCCAACACATATAGACAGCCTCTAGTGTTTATTGAAGTCTGGTAATGTGGCTGTTGATGAAATCGGTTTACTATTAATGTTATTCTCCTAAACAAGCCTGAAGTATTGTACTACACTTTGAGGCAGTGTAGATAATAGGTTTCCACACCATAAAAGGACATATTGATGTTACATTTGTTTATGTAAAAGCAACTGGCTGCACATATCAGTTTGATGTATTAGCTTCTTCAAGAGGCATCTTTTTTCATCACGGCCAATTTTAACAACTGCCCCTTGTAACCTCAAATTGCAGCAGTAGAGGGTAGGGGATGGGGTAGGCATATCATAAGGGTAGGGATAAACATTAAAGTCAGCTTGGTGACAAAAAACGGATGGCATTATTAAGTGAGTTCCCTAAATGTTGCAAAGTGCTCTCAGTTGTCTTGCATGAGTTGCAGGGCATCTCACTCTCTTGTTGCAAGAATTTTGAACAAGTTTTTAAAATTAGCGCTACATATTTACTCTCAAAACAGTCACAGTGATGGAACCTGTCTCAATTTAGTTTCTGGCAGAACTAAGATAACTTTGGGAGGGTTTGGCACCCCATGAAACTAAATTGTGATTAAATGTGGATCAAAAGAGAGGATAAATTACAAAAAAAAACTGAGACATAATTAGGACATTTGTGTTGTAAGTACCAGTCAGTATGATTCCAAGTGAATTTTTTTTATATTTTTCCACAACCACGTTTCTGACTAGTCAGCAAGTCCCAGCCAATTGAGACACAGGCTTAAATAATGAGATTCAGTCTTCTTACTGAAGTGGTGAATACAAATGTGGCCCAGACAATTTGAAACATCTTGCTTATGTAAAAAATTTGATTTTAAAAGAACTGTTTCTTTCTTTTTTATGTCAGAGACTCAGTATTTTAGAAATAATCACTCTTTTTCTTGTAACATTTTAAACAGCATCCCAACTCATTTTAGAAAGTGAATAGGGCAACATGCTGAAAAAGTGTTGACATCATTTTTACAGTGAAAAAAAAGTTTTACCATCAAAACTAAAGATGCACTAATGCCAGATTTCTTTTCAAATTGAGTGCAAGTACTTATATTTACCAATACTAAGTATTGATACAAATACTAATGAATGACATTCCACTCATTATAATTACTTTGAAAATATGTTTGACAACTAGAAGAGCTTACTTTTTCTGTCAAGTCCTCAAACGGACCCAGGATAGCAAGTCTTTTTCAAAAGCACCCATTGGTGAATGAGGAGATTTTTGGGAGGCTTAGGCTCAGATCCATATATTCCCAGGATCCTCTTCTGTTCAGTGAGAGACTGTAGACGTTTCCTGCTGTGATTAGCAAACTCTTTGAACAAAGCATCTGACATTTTTGACTTTGAAATGCCTCCAATACCGCTGAGATTAATCCTCCTCAACCACCTGACTACTCAGCTGAATGGTAAACATCACGCTGCCATAAAATTGTATTGAGTATGAGTACAAGTACAGGTACATGGTATTGTTCCACTACCTAGTACTGGTATAGGTGCATACCTAATGAAAACTATAGAGCCCAATGAATTTTAACTGGAAAGGTTCTGCTCAGAAATATGTTTTATTGTTGTGGTTTGACTCATGTCAGAGACAAAAAAGTTTGGTTATCTTAGTCTTTGTCACATCAGGTTTTTACACTTTTTTTCAGAGTTTAACATTATGAAAATGCAATACTAAATTACTGCAAAATCCCTTTAATTCAGGTCCCAGCCCTTTCCTGATTAGGGACTGAGAGTTTGTAAAGACAACATGAGCCATTTTCATCACTGAAAGAATCACTTGTTTATTTCTGCAGTAACTGAAAGCTTAGTGATTTCAGAAAACTTGTAATCTGAGAGAAAAATAATTTTGTTTGTGTGTAAAAAACAGTAAGACTCTATTCGGGACTTCTTTTTACCTAGTTACCCACTAGAGGGAGGTGCATCTCTGCTTCCCGCGGCTATGGACTCTGAACTTGTGAACTGAGATTTTGTTTGGCAAAAGAACAAACACTCAAGCAATCGACTAATGAAGAAATAATAGCATGTGAAATGTGCATTTTGACGTTTGTTCTCATGCAGAGGCAGAGGACCAGGGGAGAAAAGGTTTTTATCTCTCCAAACACTAAACAGCTTCCTCTAGTTTGTCTCTCAGTGCTTTAAATTGGAGACTTAAACAGCCAACAAATCTGAAAAACACAGAACAATATCACTTAGGAACTTTGGTGGTTCTGACTGATGTACATTTCAAGCGTTGCTGTGGTGTGAAGTGGTTGTGTTCACATGCCATGGTGTCTACAAGGACATGAATATTTTAGGTCTTTTTTGAGGAAAAAGCTTGTGGTACTGAATATTTAAAGAGATACTTTTAAATTATCCCTTACTAAAGTTATATCAACATATAATTATTAAAGATTTTATGCATAAATGGACATTCTCATGTTTTGAAATAAAGATTTATATACTAACATGCTCTCATTATCTCGTTTTTATAGTAAGACTTTTTTGGGCAGCTTGTAATTTAGGATAATGCACTTAATAATGAAAAACTACCAGACCAAAGGATAATCATGGTCATGAGAAAATGATTCACTTTATCCTTTTTGAATAGTCTATGGGAAGTTTTAGCAATAATTTGCATTAATTCTTTATATTTACAGATTTGTATATGCATAGAGAAGCTTATAGGTGTAGATTTTTTTTTTTTTTTTTTGGAAAATGATTACTGGAATAGTCTTTAAACGTTGTGTTTTCTGGTCCTTCTGAATAATGACTGTGAAACTAGACACAAATCAAATGCGCTTTAAACTGTGAAATCTCTTGTGCTGCCCTAAATGTTTGCATGGTTATCTTTTATGTATTTTGTTCTTTAAATATTATAAAACCAACAAAATACAATAATTTATTTTATTAAGAAAAACAAAGAGTATTCAAATTTAACTTTTTGACTTTTAAGATTAATTAATGTTTCACACCACTGACAACCAGCATTAGTATGACTCAGCTAATAAAATATAGTTCTGATCTTTTGAAGTAGGATTCTGTAGAAATGTTATGAACAATAATTTCTTACCTGTTGGAGATAACGCTCTGAACAACCTGGCTATAGAGAATTAGAGTTTATTTCTAAATGAACTGACAAGCTAACAGCTAGTCCAAGCGAGGCTAAGACAAAAGTGGATTGATGCTGAAACACCAGTCTTAAATATTTTATAGCAGTTCATGCAAACTCTATTTCATAAACCTTTACACCTCTGTCAGATTTCACATGATACATCATGATATTCCTGTAAAAAATACCATAGCATACACTGAAAATGTTATAGCTAACTGTTGCTATTTGTGCTTTCAAATAACTAGACTTCAATATAAATAACCATGTAAAGGTTTACAAAACCCCACTTGTATCAATCTCTATGAAATCTTTGAGAATTAACCTTTTTTTAAGATGGCAGCAATCTAATTTGGTCGTCTTTTTCCTAAACTGAGGTTTTTCAAAGAGCTATTTAAAACAGGTAGGCTATTAACTGTTCATAACCTTTTTATACAAAACCCCACTTCAAAACTGCTGAACTTTACCTTTAAGTTATTGTCTGTAAATACACAAAGTACCATCTGTGATTGCCACAAATTACATTAAAACATTCATTAAATCTGTTAGAAAATTGAGTGATTGTTTGTTTTGTTAGCAAACCTTTTTGATGTGAATGTTCTGTAAGCTTTTACTTTTTAAACTTTGAAATTTTAGTTTGTTTTTACTTCTTGAAGTCAAACAAAAAAATTGTTTTTCCTGCAGATTTTAAAAAACCTATGACTAAAAAGTGAAAACTTAAAATGAGTTGTATGTTGGCCTGATCATGCAGTACCATTTTATAACCACACAGTGGCACTTTAACCTGCCAGTAAACATGAGTGCAGACTATGTGGTGTTACCTGCAGAGAGTGCATTATAAACATCATGTGACTGAAATACAGTACACTTCAGTCACTCCATAAACTACTGACCTTCAAAACAAACCATCAAAAGTGTTTCCTATTTTTTCTGTGTGGAAAAGAATAAAGGCCTTCCATTCCTTGAAGGAATGCACATTAAATCATCACTCATATCTGCCAACAACAGATACAGTAAGCTTCAATAGTTAGTGGCAAAGTTTTAAAAACAGATCTTGCATGGTAAGTAATTGCTTAGAGTATGTGTTGTGGATGACTCTCAGCTACTACCACACTAGATTTTAGCTCAATATCTTCAAAATTAGCTGAGTTACATCCATTTTATATTGGCTATGGTTGCTTAGCTGTAATTGCCATTTTGTATGGGGTTAACTCTAAAAGTTATTCAGTAGTAGATTCAGTTGTAGATATACATCTAGTGATTACTTTCTGAGAGTTTCAATAAAATTTTTCCAGATGAAAACTGAAACTGACATCTCAAAAGGTTTTTTAAGAGCTAATAGCACATGCTAAAGCTGAAAAAGATATGGTAAAAAGAGAGATGGTATTAGTATCCTGCTGATGATTTAGCTCCAGTACTTTGACCAAACAATACAACGTGAAACTATTCACACAGTGATAAAACCCATCAGCCATGAGTTCTCTGTCTTTCACATGACTGGATTCTGAATGTTATGATCAAACAAACAATGGGATCTTTGTCAGGTGGCTTGAAAACCATTTGGGACACACTGGATGAGTTGTAAAGAAATCAATCATGATTCAATTACAGAACTGAATGAGTTTTTATAGATGGATGGATGTTGACATGCATGCCTGAAACCAAACAAAACATTTTTATGTACACAAATAAAGATCAGCCATAACAATTTATATATATATATATATCGAGAAGGTAAAGACCACAGTGGTGCCTGTGGTCATCGGGGCCCTAGGGGCAGTCACCCCCAAACTGGAGCAGTGGCTACAACAGATCCCAGGAACAACATCAGACATCTCAGTCCAGAAATGTGCAGTTCTAGGCACAGCCAAGATACTGCGCAGAACCCTCAAGCTCCCAGGCCTCTGGTAGAGGACCCGAGCTCAGAGGATGAAACAAAGACCACCCGCGGAGGGTGAGAAGGGAATTTTTTTATATATATTGATTATCCTTTATCCTGGTGGCATCTTGTTTGGGATAAATTAGACACCAAGTGAATATTCTGCCCTTAAAGTAAAGATTAGAAAAAAAAAAAAAAAACATGTAAAAGTGAAGATTTAAGAATCTTCAACGGGGGCAAAATCATGATGGTTTGGGTCACAGCATCTTCACAGCTACAGACATTTTTAGATATCCTCAGCCTCTGTTATCAAGACCTACCAACAGTGGTTCAAAGATGGAAAACTGGCAAAATGGTCATAGGTAATATAGTAAAATGGCAGGCCAAGACTGAATAATGAGAGTGAAGGGTGGTACACTGGCAGATCCAGTTCAAGGATTGCTTATAAGGTTTAAACTGATTCTGATAGAAAGTGATCACACTGACCAATATCAATTGCCAAAAGTAACAACTATGGGTTGATAAATGTCAAAACTGGACAACAGCAATGGGAAAACATTGGTTTGGTTTGATAAATTCCATTTCTTTTTCCATCAGCTAGATCACGTGTCAAATTCCATTCCTCGGGGGGCGCTCTTGTGCATGTTTTAGATGTGTTCTTGCTTTCAAACACCTGCTTTAAATGAATGACTTGTGGACATGCTTCTGGAGGACTTGATGATTTGGTGAGGAGGTAATTAAACCATTTGAATCAGGTTTGTTGGAGCAGAAAAACCAGGGCAGTGGCCCTTAAAGCCTGGAGTTTGACGCCCCTGCTCTAGATGATGTTTTTGTGCCATGCTTATCTAGAGAAGCCATGACAACAAGCTGCAGTTTGGGAACAAAACAAGTCAAAAATGATGTTTCAGACCCAAAACAAACCTGTGGTTCTGCACTTTGATATGAACCATCTACCCTTATCAGTCATAAGCCCTTTTTTACTCTTCAAGCCGGTACTTGGACACTTTCTGGCTTTCCCGTGTGATTTTTGAATGGATTGAGGAGAAATGGGGGGGGGGGGGTTGAAGTCTACCCACTGCTGTTGCACCTTTAAGCCGTCAAGTAAGGTAGTAACAGAGGTGTAACAGTCGACGTATGAAAAGGCAAGCTGGCTTTGCGGCTCAAGGATGTGATGTAGTGATGACATGGTTCTGGTGACCACCCATCCACAGGATTTAAAAGCCTAAACAACAATAAACAGATTCATTACCAAGGAGAATATCAAAGATGATGCAAGGCAACTTTGCATTTAGTTAAAAAAAATTGGTTAAGCACAAAAAGGATGGCTAAACAAAGTTAATTTTGTCATATTTTGAAAATGAAATGACAGAGATGTCCATCACACGTTTATTGTGTAGTAATCTGTGTCATCGCGGCTGAGTTCTTGCCACTTTTGGTGCTGCAATGCTCACTTTATTTCTAAAAGCTCACATCTACGCAGTCATGGCCGGCTCAATTAAAGATTTATGAACGGTCAAAGACAGCTTAAAGATGGACTGGTCTTTGCTGCCATTTTGTGGAACTGTTTTGTGGGAAAAAAAAGAATAAAGAAACAGTCCACCTATGAGTCAGGATAATGGCTAGCCAGACCAGTACATGTTTTATACCATTTTTTAAGCAAATAAAACAACGCTTTCCTGAAAATGTCATTTTGATCTAAAAGAATACTATATTCACTAAAAAAACTGTATACTTTTGCATGACACTGTTTAGTTTGTTGCTATTTTCTCAATCGAACAACGCTCATGTTACTATGCAAATGTCAGTCTCCTGGCACTGCAGAATGTATCAGTCTGCTTGATCAGCATGTCTTACCAGTCCAAAGGTTCACTCAACTCCTGGCAAACTGACACATTCAGCAGCTTCAGCACACATGCATTAGTTGTGATCTGAGTTTTCAGTACTAGGTTTTTAATAAAATTTTTTCCTTGTGCTTAAACTTTCTCCAAGTGTTTTCCTGTCACTCCTTATTTTATCCCCCAGTCAGTCTCTGTGTCCACCCCGCTAACTCTCACCTGTCCCTTGTTGTCTTCACCCCAGTGTGTTTAGTTCAGTTCATTATTTAAACCCTCTTGTTTTGTGCCTGCATTAAATTGTCATTCTATCTGCCTCCTGAGTTGATTCCATGTTCCGAGTGTTTTCAGTTTGAGTGCTTTGGTGAGTCTCCTGAGTTTCTGTATAGTTGCTGCCTCGTCAGCCTTTTTCGTTTTTGTAAATAAAGTTTAGTTATTTCATCGAGTTCCTTTTTTGTAAATTTGCATTCCAGGGTCTGTTACTATTACAATCCACCCAAACGTGACAACATTCTTTTTAAGGGACAGTGCTTTTAAGAGTGCTCAAAAGACAAGAGCCATGCAAACCCCACTGCTCATTTTCCAGGACATAAAGGATCTGCTACGAACGGTCCTTCAGAAGTCTAGTGAAGTCTAAATTACACACGGAACAAGTTGTTATGATGGTAAGAGGGACATACTCACTATTAGGTACATCATCAAAATCTAATAGCTGGTTTATGATGTGTGTTCTTACTGCATTTATTTAAGCAAACAAGCACTCGTGTTTGTGTCTGAATGCATGCTTGCACACTCAAACATCATTGGCAATAGTCTGCATTTTGTTCCGACCAGTATCTGGGTCACATGTGTGAACAGCAGTCAAGAATAATTTGAATCAAACTTAAGAATCCCCATTGTACATACCCTTCAGCAATCAATTACTATCCAACTGAGGTAAAAAGTGCTGATATGTAAGAACTCAGTGATCCGTCAGAGTATTTAATTGCGGTGATGTCTGGCTCTATAAATATGTTCATAAAGAACAAAATTCACAAAGATAAGAAAAGTCTGTGGGAAATAGAGGAACAGGTTTAATTATGTCCACCTCACAGCTCTCAGTCCCTCCCCAGATGCTTTGTCTTGTAGGTAAATAGGAGCCAGACACAGTGAGTGATGAGTTTATTAGCTCCTACCAGCTGTGACCAACCCTTGGGTATTACTGGTAACTGTATCAGTGTGTGTGACCGTCAAGCTGGAGGCTCTTGGCGTGGCAGGGGGATTGAGAGGCGGAACAGGAGAGGGTGCAGGGGTGGGGATCAGAGGCGAGGGAGTGCCCCACGAGTACCAGAAGAACTCCCTGGCAACTGGAGACAGGATCAACACTAAATGGGGCGCCCCCATTCATGCAGCAGTGAGCAGTCACACAGAGCCAACTGAGAGGCTGAGAGAGGAGAGGAGAGGAGAGGTGGGGTGGGGGTATGCAAATAACTGAATACCACTGGAGGCTGGTCCATCTTTTTTCTGCTTCCATATAAACATATGGGCTCCAAGTGTCTCTGAATGTGTCACAGCACTCCATAGCATGTCATAATAAATATGCATTCTTTTAAGGAATGCATATCATCTACAGCCTTTCATTTATGCCAGAGTTTTAGATTAGCATTATGTTGAGAAATGACAGAGTTATAACCATTTTGCCAATTAACATTACGTGATATTGAAATATCTTGCATGGTCTTTTTAGTGTGTATGTAGTAGGTGTTGGGGATGATGCTTGTCTACTACCACACCAAATTTGAGCTCAATTTATGTAAAATTCACTGATGTGAAAACATTTTTCTGTAGGCTGAGATTGATTAGATCTGGGGACCATCTTGAATTGAGTTGGCTCTAAAAGTGTATCAGTTGTAGATGTACATCTAAAAAAATGCTTTGAGAGTTTGACTGAAATCCATTAAGTGGTTTAAAAGATATTTTGCTAACAAACAAATATCAACTCCAACAGTTAATGCCAACATTTTAGATAAAGACGATGCTCAATGTGTACCAAGGAAGATGCTTAGCTATTACCACGCCAAAGTTTAGCTGTGTTATAGCCATTATTGTGTTTTCTAAGGTCAGCTGGCTGTAGCAGCCACCTAAAATTGCAGTGACTCCAACATTTAATCAGTTGTAGATATATATCCATTGATTACTTTCTGAAAGTCTCATTAAAATCTGCCCAGTGGGTCATGAGATATTTTGCTAACAGACAAACATATAGGGATACTAGATCCCGGGGTGTTCTAAATGCACCACAGTGGTTATCAGCCTGCCACACCCTTCAGAGTAAACAAAGGCAGACACAGATATTTCAGGTCAAAAGACAGAATCTTATTGGATTTGAATAAACGCGTGTTTGATTGTGAGATTAAAATTAATTCAGCAGGAAATGAAAGGAAAAAAAGCTTTTCCTTCAAGATAAGAGTTTATCTCCAAACCGCCCCCTCACTTTAACGCGAATATATATGCGTTGGCTGCATTTTGTGATGCAAACACACAGACACACACACACGGGCATGCGCACACACATTCCAAATATATATATATATATATATATATATATATATATATATATATATATATATATCACTCCTCTTTGTCTCGGTCGCCCTAAAACGGGAATTCGGCAGAGAAGCGTGGACCAGACTGTCTCCTCCCCCCACCATAAGCGCACACACCACAACTCTCTCCTCCCTCTATCACCCCTCCACCCGCCTCCTCCTCACCCCCCATGCTTTTGTATTTGTGTGTGTGTTGGGAAGCTGGCTGCGTACCCAAAAACCCAGAGACGGATGCTATAAAAAAAAAGCTTTAAAAAAAAATCATTTTTATTTGTATTTATATGAATCTTATTTCTATCTTTGATGGATGTGGGGGAAACCCGCAGGAGCCAAGAGGAGGGACCGCGTGGACGCACGTGAATCTCTCACCCATCCAGAGCCAGGACACAGATAGGAGTGCGGCAAATTGGACTTTCCACCATCAGCAACCCTCCTCTCCTCTCGCTCCATCCCTGCTCCTTTCTCTGTAGATCCCCTCCTCCCCGCCGCCCTCCTTCCCATTAACTCCCAGAAAAGCCTCGCGCCGCGTAGTGAGGAGGGGGGGTTTGGATTTCGGGGTGCCTCGGAGGAGAACCTGGAGATGGATTAAAGGGACGCGTCGCCAAACTGGAGCAGCACGCACGACCACGCCGGGGGGGAAGGGGGCGACGGGAGTCGCTGAATTCGCGGAGCCCCCGGGACAGAGGTGAGTGCCGTCCGGACTGCTGGTTCGCCTCCTCCTCCTCCTCATCATCATCCACCTGCCCCCATCTCCTGGAACAATCAGCACATGGTTTCTCAATAACTAATGATCTCGTGCTGATTTCTGTTCATAGACGCTACTAAATGCGACTTCCCCCTTAAAACATAGTGGCTGATCACATCCCCCTGTAATAAATGCAAACTGAATATCAGGATAAACGTGTTTTTTGCTCTGTCTGTGTGTGTGTAAGATGCAGACAGCATCGCAATTCTGCTTGCAAAAAAAGTAGCTTAGCATGATGGCTGAGCCTTTTTCACCACTGTAAAAGCAGGTGAGTTAAGTTGGGTGTACCCTCCTCCACACACTCATGGCCCCTTCAGGTTCCCTTCCTTTGCCTGGAAAGGGGCCTGCAGTTTTCATGACTTTGCAAAAAATCAGCTTATAACTTTTTTGAATGATGCCCTGGAAACTGGAAGGGAAGAGATAACACTTTAGTAACTGCATTGGTTAATAAAAGGTGACCACTTCGACTGCTGTCGGAATAGTTGTAATATTTAATGAACACTGTGAAACACTGATATGTGTTTGTTTACATTGCACATTTACATTCAAATATTCTAACAAATAACTCTCTTAATACAAAAATGGCCAAATATTTTCTTTTACCACATGAATAACCCTTCATTACCACCTTACTCTGACACGCTTATCAACTTCCAAAAGGCAAAAGTGGGCGACAGTGTTTTTAGTTGCGTCTGAGTGAGTGACAATTCATGTGTTTGTCTGTTACCAAAATAGCTCATCAACCAACTGGACGGATTTTAATGAAACTTTAAAATAATCAGCAGATGTATATCTAAAAAGCTGATTAACTTTTAGAGTCAACCTGATTCAAGATGGCTGCCACAGCCAACTGACAATGAAAAGCATAAAAATGAGTGTAGCGTACTTAATGTTACATATATTGAACTAATATTTAGTGTGGTAGTAACTGAGACTCATCCCAAACATATCATGAGTGATAACAGATTGCACAAGAACTTTGTTTAAAATGTTGCCATTAAATATTTGGAGTCAAGTCTGTCCATCTGTTAGCAAAATATCTCATAAGCCAATGGACAGATTTTAATAAAACTTTCAGGAATTATTCACTGGTTGTATCTCTACAACCAAGTAGGTTTTGGAGCCAACCCAATTCAACATAGCCACCACAGCCAACTGACCTTAGAAGACACTGCAATAGCTGAAATTCAGTTAATTTTACATACATTCTGCTAAAATTTGATGTGGTTGTAGCTGAGAGCCATTCACAACATGTATTTCTGTTGATGGTGGTGGAGAGCACTGCCTTACACCTTAATTCAAAGTCTCTCATAGGTGTGCAGTTAGGATCTATAATTTGACCATAGCATGTGGCTGACATCATTTCCATACTTATTGAACCAATCAGTGACCCTTTGCGCCCTAAAGATAGAAGCACAATCATCTTAGAAGACTCTGTTCCCATCTGGATAGAAATGGTTCATCAAAGGAAGGAGGTGATCACTGAAAACAACTCTGTATTGATTTGCAATTAAATAATTCTTAAGGGGGACAAACAGACAAAACAGTGAGCTGTGACACCTTAAAGGGATAGTCTGGTCATTTTTAAAGCAATGTTCTGGCTAATAGTTATCAACAGTTAGTATCTTAGTGGCTGTGACATCAGCCAAAGAGCACGGAGGATGGAGAAAAGAGCAGAAGTTTCAAATTAGGCTAATGGCTTGCAAAACCAGGGTCCTAAAGAGGCCCTCGTTTGGGTAACGGTTAGCCTAGCCTGGACAAAGACTTTGGCCTTTTCTCCATACGTGCTCTATGACAGATGTCACAGCTAATAAGGTCCTAATTAATAATATTTATTTGACAGAATATCACTTCAAAAATGAGCAGATTATCCATTTGACAGAACCTGATCTCTTCACAATGCAGGTTCCTCCTTTGATTGGTGTCCATTCTACCAGCATCTAGTATAGAAGGTGCAATTTAACATCAGTATCGTCCACCATCATATTCAAAATGCAGTTATGGAAATCTTTTTATGCGTTTAACATTCAAATGTGACACTCAAAGTTTTCTGAAGGGCTGTGGTATGCTTACAGACGTTTACATCAAACAATCTTTAAATTGTTACCTATCCACATATCATAGCTGAAATACTAAATTCTTAACATCCCAGGCTCTGATTCCGTGTTGATGGTCACAGAATCTTGAGTTTTCTTTGGTGTCAGACTGTTTCTTTCCACCAAACAGCCTACTTACCTCATTCACGCTCATACACACAGACAGTGTCTTTGTGTATACAGACTGTGTGTGCGTGTATATGTTTCTACTTTAGTAGACACATACAAACACATTCACAATGTTTGCAAGAACTATCTTACAGAAGCTCAGACTACACACACTCATGTGATGTGTCCCTGAGGACAAACACTGCTGCAATAGATAAACGACCCCCCCTTGCTCAGGCCTGAGCTCATCCTGTGTGTGTGTGTATGTTAAATGTGAGTTTGGGTGAGGTTTAAATGCTGACTGGGGTGGGTCACTAAGACCAAGTGGCTATGAGAAAGAGACCCAGGACTCAGCATCTTCCTAAGCTGCTTTCAGCCACACTGGAATCCTTCCATCCCAGTATCCTCGTTGTTTCTGATCCTCAGACCCCTCCCCTCTTATACATCCACCACTAGACATACAAAAATATACACACAAACACACTTGTGAGTTTTTAATCATTCTTGTCTTTGATCTGCACTTATCTCTGTCCTGCTCTTCCTCTCTTCTGTCCTCCCGTCTCCAGCACATTTCTAGGGGTCATGGAAATGAGATTGTGGAAGTCTTTGATTCTCTGTGCCTTGCATTGCCTCAGGGTCAGGCCCTCTTATCTCACAAAGAAAGAGACGGAACAGAGAAATAAAGGATAGGAGCAACAAGAAGGGGGATACTGAGAGAGGTGGAAGAAACAACAAAGAAATGCATTGATATAGTAAAGTCTAAAAAAACTGAGAAAAGGGGGTTTGCTTGAGGAAATTGAAAAAACACAAAAATAACCAGGCAGAAAAGTAAAGTTACAGCTATATAAAATATACAGAAATAAAAAAAAAACTGAAAGACAAACATGCAAAAATGTTAGCATGAGGACACCATTTATATCAATTAAACCTCCAGCTTCATTTACAGCCCCGGACATTGAAGGATCTCTCCACCATGCATCACTGTTGCCTCTAGAAACTTATTATTGAACCAGTTTTCAGCTTTTCAACAAACAGCTGTGTCCTTCTACAGCAAGATATTTCAAAGTTTCAATTCACCAGTCCAGGGAATCTGCTGTCATTTTTTTCTGCACCTTAGTTATTGTGTTTTCATGCATAGTTAAGCCACTTATAGTAGCATTTGTTTCCACAGCAGAGGTATGGCTTTGTTGGCTGCAGTTCTTTCATGAAAACCCCTTCTAGGCAGACTTCTCCAGACAACAGATTGGTGTACCTGTTCTCACAGGTTTCTGACCATTTCAAAGCAATGGCTTTGTTTGACACCTTCCACTTTCAAAAGACAGAAAGCATAATGTACCTTTCACCAGGTACCATTGGCCAAACACTGCTTCTACAGTGTTGCCAGTTTCTTTGTGCTCCTTTAAAAGAGCTTGATCAGCACATTTTGAAACCCCAGTCTGCTTTGGCCTACACAGCTGTGTCTGTTGAGGTAGATAGGACCCAAATACAGACACACTGGAGGCAGGATCAGGATGAAAGTTAAGTAGGTTTAATAAAAAATACAAGTCAAAATGGACAAAACATAACATAAAACTAGACCAGGATAAAAAAAAATGTGGAAAATATGATTTAAAAAAAAGAGGAAACTAGGAAATAGATATACAAGGAAGAATGTTTGGTAACACCAGGTGATCTGATTAAGAATGAAGGACAGATATCAAATGATGAGCTAGAAACTGGAGCGATTAAGGCCATCTAGAAGCAGTGATGGTTAGTTGTAGATAAGACCCAAATGCGGACATGCTGGAGACAGGATCAGAATGCAAACTGAGTAAATTTAATAACAAAAACTACGGTCAAATAACAAAAATGATTAACAAAACTATTAAACCCACAAAAAATAACAGGACCAAACAAAAAAATTCAAAAATTTTAACTTGTGTCTGAAAATCCCTCTCATACACCTAAAAATCACTTTCATTAGCACCTGTTTGGCATAATTGGTTAATCAAACACCAAACTATAATTTTACAAAATCTCTGACTTTGTTCAAGTGTACTTAATAAATTTTGATCCCATCTTGAAGGCAAAGGGTCGTCAGACCAAATAATGATTTGATTGGCATTTTTCTTCTCATAGCTCATTTTCCATTTTTGACAAATAAAACATTAAAATTTATATCTGTGAAACCATTATCACTTAACGGATTTTTCTCCTACACTTGTCTAATGCCTTTTTTACAATACTGCTTCCGCAAATAGCAAACTGACATATGGGAACTGCTAAAATTGCTAGAAAATGGGAAAGAAACTAACACTGTGAAGGAAAAGAGGCCAGTAGGAAAGTGTTGGCAACATGAAGTCAGACTGGGTAACAAGAGGGTGCAGATGGTAGATAAATGAGAAGATGGGATATGCAAAATGGGACAAGAAGACATGGGGTGAGGCAGAGATCGTAAGATTCTCACAGAGAAGGAAAGAAGCATATAGAGCACAAAGTTAAAGGCAGAAGCAGAGAGCTGAAGGGAGAAGTGTGAATATTTAACTCTGTTTAGTTTTCCATTTCTTCCCTTTGGCTCTTGTCTCTCTTTGAGGCCGTCTATTTGCCTAAAGGTTACTGAAGGCAGTATACTGTGTATACATAAATGTGCATGCTGTAAATATGTGGAAAAGATACATTAGGTGTTATACAGCTGCTTAGAGATTTAAAAAGCTTGTTGAATTTATAAGGCATAAAGGTTATAAAGAATGTATATATTGACATAATCTAAACCTATATTGTTGTTTTCCTTATAAACATAGCACAAATTGCAAGGAAGTTTGTGTTTGGTTGATTATTTCTTTGTTGTAACAATGTTTTCTTGCAATAAACCTTATAACAGTGGTGTTCAGTCTTGGTCCTCGAGGGCCACTATTCTGCATGTTCTATTTGTTTCTGCTCCTCAGCAGGTCTTCAAGTTCTGTAGAAGCCTGTTAGTCATTCATTCATCAAATCAGGTGTGTCAAAGCAATGAAACAACTAAAACATGCAGGATAGTGGCCCTCCAGAACCCAACATTGGGCACTACTGTCTTATAACACTGGAAAGACTGTTTAACCCCTCAACTGATGCAGCATTTGTTAGGAAAATGCATTTGTGGGTTGAGCAGCAGTTGCGTCCATGAAAAACTTGCCAAAATTATCTGCCAATGGCAAACACCTTATTCTGCTTCTGACTCTTGTTTTGGGCTTCTGATGTACCGGGTGCTGACAATCAGGTGCCTGATTAGCGCCTAATTTTCAGCACCTATGAGCAACCAGTGAAAACTCCATATCTCCACAGTTTGGGACCAAACTCTGTCCTTCAAAATGACAATGCTCACCCCCACAGAGCAGGGTTTATCAGAGACATCCAGAACTTAAGAGTGGAGAGGATGGAATGGCATGCCTGCAGTCCTGACCTCAACCCCATTGAACACTTAAGGGATCAGCTTGTTGTGCTATTTGTTCCAGAGTGATTAAAACAACTACATTTGTAGAATTGCAACAAATGCTGGTTGAAGAATGGGATGCCATCCCACAGCAGTGTGTGACCAAGCTGGTGAGCAAAGGCGCCAGGCTGTTGTGGCTATGTATGTTTTTTCCACTTGCAACTAATGCCTCTGTTTGTTAAATAAATAAATAAATTGTTAAAGTGCCAGTATGTCTTGTTTCTTCAGACTTCAATCATCCAATCTAATAAACAAAAGCAAACAAAAGTAATAGCAGAATAAGCTGTTTGGCACTTACATGCTCAATTCTGCTGCTCAATCCACAAATGCATTTTCCTCAGAAAGATGTTACCATTTAAGGATAAATAAATATGCTTTCCAACTGTATACATTTTATTACCAGGAAGCATTGTTACAACAAAGAAACAATCAACCAGAAATAAATTTTCTAATTTTTCCTGATTTTTTATGTTAAGTTTAGATGACGCTGACTGTACCACAGGCAGAAGAGGAGCATGAGCAGCTGTGACTCAACTAATTTAAAGCTGCAGACACTGAAACAGCTAAAGAGAACTCATGTAATTACTGTATATGCAAAGTGCAATCAAAAATAATTTGTGCCTCACCATGCATCATGGTGAAGCACAAAATCTTTTGAGAGAGTAAATCGTTTTAGTCGGCCTTTGAAAACTTTCTGAACTTATGTTTCTCACTTACACAAAAGTTGCAGAAAATCTCACAAATGACACCAATGAAAGTGCTAACAATTGTGTCCTATTGCCATCATTATCTTTTTTCTCTCTAACAGGCTGTGACTGGTCCCACCCCAAGATGACGTCTCCCAAAACTAAAGCCAAGAAGAAACCACCTAAAGACAGCATGACTCTGCTGCCATGTTTCTATTTTGTGGAGGTATTGGTGTGTTTCAGTTTGTACAATAAATTAATAGGAAACACCAAAATGATATTTTTTTCCAAGCAAAGATTAGATGTTAGACACTTTTTGTTTTGCCCTTGGCCTTGTGGGTTTTTTTTTTTTGAGAGTTTAATTTCATGTCCCTGCACATGCCTCCCCAGCTCCCCATCGTCCTGTCCTCTTTGGTGTCCCTGTACTTCCTGGAGTTGACCGATGTCTTGTCCCCGGCTATGGTGGGCTTTCGTTGCTATGACCGTGACCTCTCTATGCCCTATGTTGAGACGGGAGATGAGCTCATCCCTCTGTTGATGTTGCTGAGTTTGGCGTTTGCTGGTCCAGCAGCTTCTGTAAGTCTGTTTGCAGATTTCTCTCATTTTCTGATTTCTTTGTTTCCTGGTTTCAGACACCTCTAGTCTAATCTAATATAAACATTTAGGCCTTGTCCATACTGCTCAAATATTTTTAAAGATTGAGTTTTTGTTGCAAAAGTATTTTTTATGGAGATTTTTAACAGTTTTGTTGCTGGTGGTTCCATGTAGACAGGAGATACAGAGCCTTTTAGAAACAATGATGTAGAAACCTATATTGTTCATACAGACTTTGTGCCCAGAAAAAACAAATAAATATATATATATATATATATATATATATATATATATATATATATATATATAGCAGCAATTAGTGAAAGTTATCTAAGGAAGATAAAGAATACAATGGTCCAGGCTCGACTTGATAAATGCATGGACCAGTTTTTCTGCATCATTTTGAGTTAGGATGCTTCTAATTTTAGTGATATTAAGCAGGTGGGTGAAAGCTGGTAACATTTTTAATGTGGGGGTTAATGACATATCCTAATTAAAAATAACATCAAGTTTCTTTACATTAGAATTGGAGGCCAAATTATTGCCATCCAGAGGAAGTGAAAAGCTGCACAGTTTATTCTTAAGATGTTCAAAAATCACTACCTCTGTCATGTCTGAGTTTAAAAGCAGAAAATTAGGAGTCATCCAGGTTTTTATCTTTAAGACATGTTTTTCATTTAAGTAACAGATTGGATTCATTGGGTTTCATGGATAATTATAACTGAGTATCATCAGTATAACAATGAAAATTTATCCCGTGCTGACAAGTTATTTTACCTAATGGAAACATATAAAGTGAAGAGTATTGTTCCAAACACTGAACACTGAGGAACTCCATGACAAACTTTGGTAAATCAAGTTTTTTTATTAATATGCACAAACTGGAGTCTATCGGATAAATTTGATTTAAACAATTTTAGAGCCGTTCCTGTAATCTAAATGATTTTGATATGTTGACAGTCTTTCCATCTAGTGGCACAGCACGGGAATATCAGCAATTTTGGTAGAATTTGTGGACAGAAATACAAATATAACCAGAGAAGTAAATTTTCTTAAAATATATCTGGAGTACAGACTGGTCTTTTCATCAAATTTTTCTACAGCTTCATGGATAGTCTTGCCATTTTTGAAGTGATGTTCTTTCAAATAGTTATCAACAGTTAGCATCTCATTAGCTGAGAAACGGTGACAGAGCAAGGGGTTTCGAAAAAAGGGCAAAAGTCTTTATCCAGGCTATACTATAGGCTTGCTGAACGAGGGCTGATTTTGAAATTGTTTTTCAAACTTCTTCATGCTACACTCACTAATGTCATACTGATGTGAAAGAATGCCATTTTAGCTCATTTTAAACCTTTACATTTTTTGCACAACATTGATTGTTTAGTTGGTCGCTGTTTTCTCAAGGATATGAACGACAACACGAAGGTATGTGTGATGAGCATAGACCGTTTTATGATGCTGAGGCTACTGATGTATCAGTCCACCAGGAGTTGAGTAAACCTTTGGACTGACTAGATGTGCTGATCTGGAGGACTGATACATTCACAAACTCAGCACCACTGGCATATAACGGTCCTCTTGCACTCATACACTGAGTAACATAGGTGTTATTTGAATGGGAAAACAGGAATAAGCTTAACCAATACTGTTGTGCACAAGGAGTTTATTACTAGCTAATCTAACATTCTTTTACATCATCTTTTAGAAAAACTTGATTTATAAGCCTGTAAACTGGTTTGGCTAGCCAGTAATCTAGCCTGAACAATGACTTTTCCTCTTTCTGTATGACTAATGTCACAGCTAAGATACTACCTACTGAGAACTATTTGAAAGGACATTACTTCCAAAACAACCTGACTATCCCTTTAAATTCATGTTTTATTTTGCACTCTATGCATCAGCTTCTTGTGCAGTTGAAGCAAATGCATCACTTTTACTGTCGACAATCTACAGCATCCATTAAGAGTCCATTTTTCCAAACAGCTAATGAATAAAACATTTTCAGCTCTTTTTAGCGATCTTTTAACTCGCAGCTGTACCACTAAATCAGCAATCTAAAGTAAGCTAAAACATTCTTTGAGCAATTATTCCCAGTGGGTCTGTCACGGAGTGACATTTGATCGATTTCTTGGTGTACAAATGTTAGCTATCCGAACACACTCGGCCCACATGTGTCACACGGATAAAATCTTGTCACAGAGATTTACTGACCTTGTGTGTGTATGAGCTGAATGTGAGTCCTCACACATTCCACAAAGACACTTGTGTGCAGAAAAAAAATACATACATTTACACTTTCTGCAATTCTTTCAGATCTGATTCCATCTCCCCTCTCAAAAAAATGGGATCAATGATTGATTGATTGATAAATATACACTTAGAGTTCCCATACACATCATCAAATACGCCACAGGCCTCCCCAGTCAATACACACACACACACACACACAGCAGCAGCATGGAAACAAACACACTTCTTCAGGACTCATTTATCACTCTGACTTGAAGTGATCACTGCTCAGTAGAAGCTTGCCTCTATTTTCCCTTAGCTTTACTGTCCCACCGTAAATCACAATCACAGATATTTATGTATGACATTAATGACATCTGTTCACTCTTTCAGGTGTTTTTGTATTCCTCTGTAAGCAAATAGAATTGTAAAACAAACAAAAAATACCTACCTGACACCTTCTTTTTCTCTTTGTTTTCATTATGTAGATAATGTTGGGGGAGGCTCTGATGTACTGTATGCAGTCCAAACTGAAGACTTGTCCCAAGTCTGAGGGCAGTATAAATGCCGGAGGTTGCAGCTTCAACTCCTTCCTACGCAGGACTGTGCGCTTTGTTGGTGCGTCCAACCATAAGTCTTTTTAGGAGTTAGAAATGATTTTGCCCGTGTGTGTGTTTGTGTGTCTGTCTGATGGCAAAGTATCTGATAAACCAATGGGCAATTTTTAATGAAACTTGTAAAACAGAATTATTGGATGTACATTTACCACTGATTAACTTCTGGAGTAAATCAAATTCAAGTTGGCTGCCACAACCAACTCTATAAAAAAAAAAAAACAACATTGCTATAACTCAATCAGTTTTACAGCTATCGAGTTAAAATTTGAGGTGGTAGTAGTTAAGAGTTATTAGAACATACTCTGAGCAAGACATCTCATGACATTGCATAAGCTTGCACAAGACAATATTTAATATTTTACCAAAACAGATACAATTCATTTCTTAGGGTAAGATGATTTTACTGTAAAATTTTGGCATGATAGGCAGTGGGTAGTAGGCATTCCTTTATGGAATACTAGGCTGTTAATTTAATGTGCAATTATCAGAATTTAGCTATTTAGTGATGTATTCTAATCTAGAATTAACATTTTGCTCAATTTTGGCTCCAAAAAAATTATTCAACTCACTATCTGAGCCCTTAACATCTTTCCTCTTTTCAAAATAAATAAAGAAGATAATTACTAACTTGAAGGGTTAAGTAAAATCAAATAGGCTTGATAAAATACTCAACAGGAAATATCCTGAGGCACGTTTTGAACTTTGAAGGTGAATTAATCACTCTTTTCTCTTCATACTTTTTCTTGTAGGTAAAAGCTTAAAACTAGCAAAGTGAGATGTTTGTGTGTTGCTTCTGGTTGGTGGTTTTCTGTCACTGCACACGTTTCTAAATGAATAGCTCAGAGTTAGAGAAACCACTGGGGGCCTTTAGATCGTTTACCAAAGCTGCCTCTTACCTCTCTCCCTCAGGTGTTCATGTGTTCGGTCTCTTGGCAACAGCTCTGGTGACAGATGTCATCCAGTTAGCGACTGGTTACCACGCCCCATTCTTCCTTACTGTGTGCCAGCCCAATTACACGGCCCCCGGAGTGTCATGTGACAACAACGCTTACATCACACATGACATCTGCATGGGAAAAGACCAGTATGCCATTATGTCAGCCAGGTAAAGCAGAGATTTACATTCTGAGATACAGTGTTTTTGTGTTCAATAATGTCATATTTGAAGCCTTGTATGGAAAACAATAGAAATTTATATATTTGTACACTCATCTCGTTTAATGTCTTTTTATAGTATTATGATGATGAAAGAATTTGAATGAAATATTCAAAATATAATTATTGACTATACATCTACAATTAACTTTTAGAGTCAATCCAATTCAAGATGGTTGCCCCATCTAATCACTCTTAACAAGCAAAAAATGACAAACTCAGTCAATTTTACAGATACTGAACTAGAATGTTATGTGGTAGTAGCTGAAAGTCATTCATAAGCCATACTCTGAGAGCTAACAGATCATGTGAAATTTTTTATATTGTGTGAGATTGTCCATATTTATATTTTTAAATAACAGCTCTAACCTCATCTTTTCCCATCATAAGATGATCTTTGTTTAAAACTCAGGAATTTGCAAATAAAGTGGGGAAATAATTATTTGATCCCCTGCTGATTTTGTAAGATTGTCCTCTCACAAATACATAAACAGCCTGTAATTTTCATGGCAGCTTAATTTTGATGCAGAGAGACAGAACATCAACTAAAAACCTAAAAAAAAAAAAAAAACATTGTCTAACAATTACGAAGAGATTTGCACGCCATTGATTTGAATAAGTATTTGATCCCCAACAACCCTAACCAGAATTCTGGCTCCAGCGGACTGGTTATTTGGCCATGTGGCACACCAATTATAATCAGTCAACCAATCAATAAATCAAGGACATCATTAGTAACACACTATGCTGCAATTGATTGAAAGAAGACCCATCTTAAATTGTCTAGATAATCTAAATGATTCATAGAAGACTTGGCAGAAAATTCTGTAGTCAGTTGGAACCAAATTCAAATTCTTTTGCATCAACTCCACCCACCATGTTTGAGGGAGGAATACTGAGTATGACCCAAAAAACACCATCACTACGGCCAAACACAGAGGTTGAATGGCTGTTTTTCTGCTAAGGGTACAAGATTACTTCACCACACTGAGGCTTAAATGTAGAGGGCCAAGTACTGTAAAAGTTTGGACCAGAACCTCCTTTCCTCAACCAGAACACCGATGATAGGTGTGAATGGGTCTTTCATGGCAATCACCCAAAACATAGTGCCAAGGTAACAAAGGATTGAAAAGGAGCATCTTTCTGTCATGGAGTGGCCTACCTACTCTTCAGACCTCAGTCCTGCAGAAAATATGTGGAGTGAGCTGAAACTTTAAGTTCCCAAACCAGAGCTAAGAAACCTAAAGGATTTATAGAGTTTATAGAAACTGAAGTGGGTCTCTGAGATGTGTGCAAACCTGGTGACCACCTGCAAGAAATATCTTACCACTAAAGGCTTCTCCACCAGGTAGAGTCATGTCTTTCTTGGAAATCAAGTACTCATTTCCCTCAATGACACATAAAATAATTTGTAATTTTTAATTATTATAGTTTTTTATGGATTTGTAATTTGGTATTCAGTCTCTCTTCAATAAAATAAAACCACTGAAAATTAGAAACTGTATTTTTGTTGTAAATGGCCAAACTTAGTAAATCAGCAGGAGATCATATAATTATTTCCCCCACTGGAACTGTGTTCAGGATAAGTATGTTGCTTTCAGGTTTTAAGGTTGTTGAAGTTGCTGTTTAGCAGCATGCTTCAGTAGATCAGACGAATGAGCTCCAGCAAGTGGATATGAAAGGCATAATAAATGCAGACGCACAAGAGAGATTACAGCTATATTGAGCTAATACGGGGATAATCCTGGTACAAGTGTACACATCGGTTCTACGATGCTTGAGGGGACTCATAATAAAAAAAACTAAAGCCATAGTTTGATATTTTAAATATTAAGCAATTTTCCTTTGAGATGAAGAAAATTAATGATTCTGTTTAATATTTTATATTTATCATCTAACCATGAGATAAAAAATTTAACTTAAATGCAATGTTGAGCTTCACACAGACTTAAAGAATGAGTCAAAATACATTTACTCTCAAACTACCTGGAACTTAGTCCAGAACCTTGCCTCTCCAACTAATAGTGTGAATGGTGAATCAGCTGAATCAGCATTCACACTGTATTTTTCATAGAATCTTTGCAATCTAACTACTTATGCATACTTTGTTATTTTTGCCATCCATATATTAAAAGTTCAGCACATTCAGGAGATGGGTGGTATGACTTTTGGATTTTCTAACTTTTGTAGTTTAATTTTCAAAATATTTAACTTTATTTACAAATATATTTCACATAGAAATATGCTAAGATCTTTTCAGTTCCTTCAAAAACATTGTTCTCTTCGAAATCTGCTTTGCCACATCTTATGCTGGACAATGGACAAACTCACTTAAAGAGCATCTTTGTGTTGCTTAACCATTACTTCTGTGCAATTTGACAAGAGCAGTTTTATATATGCAATCCTGATATCACACATAAAAAGAGAAGCAATGAACATAGATGTGAAACAACTGTTTTATTTTTAAAAATTGTCTTATTGGCTGGTGATGCTGTAAATGCCTAGGTCTGTACATGTATTTGTCTGTCTGTTAGCAAAATATCTCATGAACTACTTAATAGATTTCAATGAAACTCTCAAAAAGTAATCACTAAATGTATAGCTACAACTCATTGCCTTTAGGAATCAACTAGATTGAAGATGGCTGCCTAGTTAAGCAAATTTAGGAAACACAGCAATGGCTATAACTTAGCAATTTTTACAGATCTTGAGTTGAGTAGCTTAGAGTCATCTCCAACACATACTTTAGGCGTTAACAGATCCCACAAAATCTTTGTTTAAAATGTTGGCATGCAGAGTGGCGGACAATATGCATTCCTTCAAGAAACACTATTTTCATTTATTCTATTTTATGTATTCGATCCTAACTTCTCTTTTTTCTCTTAGGAAAACCTTTCCATCCCAGCATGCAACACTGTCTGGATTTGCTGCTGTTTATATCTCTGTAAGCAACTGACTTCTCTTGATCATGCTGGCTTTGCACGATGTGTTTGTGAATAAGGGGGTTGTTAACCTTTAAATAATAATTTTAACCAGATTAGTTTTGTTTTGTTTTTTTCAAAGTCCAGAGTAAAATAATAATATATATTAACACCGCACAGTTTTAAACCACACATGATCCTAAGTATTAAAAGAGTTCACAGTAAAACTGCATGACATCCACTGAAAGTTACAATAGCTGTTCTCCACTATTTGCTCACAAATGTGACATAAACTGTTTTTATGTCAGATTTTGGGTGTTTACTGTGTGAATGTTGATTCAACATTGTTATTTTTTTCCATTATACTACTTTTGCATACTTTGTGCTATTTTAGTCATTTATAAAACAAAATGTTCAGCTCATTCAAGAGATGGGTTCTATGACTTTCAGTTTTCATAACATTGTTCTCTTTTAAATCTGTTTCATCACACTTTCTCGGTTCTTCTGCTACTTTTAGCTAATCTTTTGACACTATTAGCTTTTATTCAGCCTTTTGCTGCATTTAACTTTTAGCCATCTATCTATTTTCTACCACTTATCTGTGGTCGGCTTGAGGAGGCAACAGGTCCAGGAGAGAAACTCAGACATCCCTATCCCAAGCGACACTCGCCTTCTGCTTGGGGAATTCTAAGGCATTCCCAGGCTAGTGAGAATTTTTGATCTCTTCTTTCAGTTCTGGGTCTGCTCCAGGGTTTCCTCCCAGTGGGGCATGCCCAGAAAACCTCCAAAGGGAGGCGTCCAGGAGTTATCTTAATCAGATGCTTGAACCACCTCAACTAACTCCTTTTGAAGTAAAGCAGCAGCAGCTCTACTCTGAGCTCCCCTCGGATGACGAAGTTCCTCACCTTATCTCTAAGGCTGAGCCCTTCACTCTATGAAGGAAGCTCATTTCAGCTGCTTGTATCCGGGATCTGATTCTTTCGGTCAT
Source organism: Kryptolebias marmoratus (assembly GCF_001649575.2). Taxonomy (NCBI): domain Eukaryota; kingdom Metazoa; phylum Chordata; class Actinopteri; order Cyprinodontiformes; family Rivulidae; genus Kryptolebias; species Kryptolebias marmoratus. The sequence goes on from NC_051439.1 coordinate 3,147,200, forward strand.
GATCCAAACCTCATGACTATATGTGAGGGTTGGAACGTAGATGGACAAGTAAATTGAGAATTTTGCCTTTCAACTCATCTCTTTCTTCACCATGGTTAGGGTTAGGCAGAGAGTAGTAAACGGAAAGTTCAAGAGAGGTGGTCTTACAGTTCTGGAGAGAGGTTCCAGCATGGAAGGTAATGAGGTGGTGGTTCTTCCTGGATCTGATCTTCAAGGCACTAGGTTCCAGTAGTCTTGAAAAGGCAGTCCTTTGCAGGAGGCAGACTGCCACAGGTAAGCGGCTTTGGGATACTTCACACAAAAGTTTGGGGCTTTCAGGTCAGGTAGGTCTCCAGGAGAAAAACAGGTGACTCTGAGAGAAATGCAAAAATACCAAAACATTAGAGAAGTCAAAGGCTTAACAAAACTTGAGCTAGGCTGAGATGTTTTACCTCAGGGCAAACAATGCTCCAGCACTGATCTGATCCCCAAGACAGCCTTAAGTATCCAGCCTCCCTGATGAGCCAAATCGTCTGCAGCTGCGGAGGAAGGCTGGCCAACCAACGAGAGGGCTGGAACCAGCAACCAGGAAGTAGACTCCCAGATCACCACATTTACTTAAACTAGTATTTTATTACATCTGGGTAGCATTTTGCTAATTTTAGCTTTTAGTTAGTGTTTGGCCTTTTTTTTTTAGGGTTAACAACTCTGTTTCAGCTTCTTCAGCAAACTTCAGTGAAGTCATTCAGCACTCAGCATTCACACTTTCTCAAGTTCATTGTTAAGGTCAACTCTTGTGAATATTTCTTAACAGTTTGCCTTTTGGCAGTCTGGCACTCAATTTGTAAGCTGCGTGACAAAGTAGTCCTGTTACTTTTCCACCTGGTAACACTCTCACACAACCTCCTCCACCAGTATTTATTACAAGCTACTGGCCTTATCACTGCTGCTTCACTGGGCCCTCTATATCCTCATTAAAACTTACTACACTGACTAGTGTGGAAAAAGAGGAGGAAAGCAGCCGCTTGAGCTAGTAGTTACAACATATGATCTAATCTGTGCACAGCTGACTCATCCCAGCCCACCATATTATAACATTCTTAATAAAACACACTGTATTTATTTATGTTATTAGTTAAAAATACAGTAAACTAAAGCGAGGACATATTTTTTCATAAACCAGACACAAATTTCAGAAGTTCGAGAGGAAATCTACACTGAAAGAGAATGAAATTTCTCCTTGCTGACAGGTTTTCCCTCTTGCTTCAAGAGGAGCAGGATTTTTGTGCTCAGTAGCCCATGGACAAGCTTGTTAAAAAATGGTTATTTTTGCAAAGTCTGGCATTCTGTCACTCAGCTGTCCTCTATTTCATGCAATGAAAAAACACTGTGCATGCTCAGAATATGAATGCACAGAAAAAATTGTGTTTTTTCCTGCCTATCCTGCTCACTCATCAACCTCTTTTTGGTGTCAAAAGATGTTTGACCAGCCAGCTTTACATGTGCCATTTATTTTTTGTAAGTTAAAAGCTATTGATAGATATAAATTGTTGTAACAGGTACTTTTTATGTACAAGAATTTCCTTTTTATCTTAAAAACACAAATACATGAAATAAGTTGATTATAACAGCAATTTCTCATAATTGTTAAGACCTAAAGCTAGCCTAGCTTACATAGGTTCTGATCAATTATAACAGAAACTTCAACGATGCTCATTCACTGTTTCCTTTTTTATGTTTATTTTTGGGAATCAACTGAGCACTCACTTATTGCATTTGAGTGGAAATCCATGCCACCAGATTCTGCATATCCAGTGTCACTATAAGTAAAGCTAATTGTTGTGTTTCTGTGGGATGAGAACAAATAGAAATGGTGTTTAATTCTCATCTAACTGGTGGTAAACTGTTTTACTGTTCAGCTACTGTACAATGCACTCACTGACACAAAAAAGTACCCAGACGGAGTGGTGGAAATGAAACAGTTGAAAAACTGTGATCCAATACAGACACAAGTTGGTCCTATGTCAGTATAGTGTGGCACCCAGTGTGGATTCAAATGACGATTTGATGCAGAGTCACACATCTGTTACTTCCCTTCCTCATGTGAGTTTGCCCACAGCTATTGGATCTGGACCTTGAGATCAAGCAAATCTTAAGGTCATATAAAAGACACGAGGATGCGGGATGTCAATGAAGTAGGGCTGTGTCCTCAGGGTTCCCTAGGTCCCCACCAGGGGTGACCTGAAGTCAGACCCTATGACTTCCCACATCAGGATGCCACAGCATTAGGAGGATTGGTCCTCTGTCCTCAGCACTGCTATACACACAGCAGTATTCATGGTAATGTATTATCAAGGTTAATCTCTGAACATATGGCACTACTTGTTATCAGTGTATGTCTCTAGTTACAGCATCGCTCCAAACTCAGCAGTCTCTACTTACATATGGGACGGTGAACCTAAAGTCCAGCTGTTGTCAGTCATCAAGACCTGGTACAAGATGTCATGGGATGTTGTGAAGAGCCCAGTACCTGCATTTGGATGAGAAGCCCAGATGTTATGGGGTTCTATCATTCTAGGCACACAATATGATTGTTCTCTTTTTGTGGCGTCTGTCTTGGATGACCAGAAGTTTCACATTTTTGGATTCCTTCATGTACCTGTTGGTTCCAACATTGGACCACTGTAACATACAGTATCAATACCTAACGTACCAGGCAATAGTATGATATAACCACCTGGTTTCATTCAAATCTACAATGTAACCCCTATAAAACTCCATGAAGTACTGGTAATGCTGCCTAATGTATCTATGAGGCATTCTCTGTGCCTGCTGACCTTCACTCACTGTTCTGACTGACTAAAGACAATCCTTCCTTCTGGGTGCTTTTTTTGTCAGTGACTATATTTACTGAATATTTACTGTATTTACTTAGTGCTGTAGGTTTCTGTCTTTTATTTTCAACTCTTGCATTTATATGGCTAACATATTTGTCCTATGCCAATGTATGGCTTTCTCATTGAAGATGTATTTCAACGCCAGCATCAACAGCACAACTAAGCTGCTAAAGCCCCTGCTGGTGTTTGCTTTCTGCATGGCGGCAGGCCTCGCTGGCCTGACTCAGATAACGCAACACCGCAGTCACCCGATAGATGTCTACGTGGGATATCTAATAGGAGCCGGCATCGGAGTTTATCTGGTTAGTATATGACAGGCAAAGAGATTTAAGTTAAGCCTTGATAAAATCTGAAGTAAAAAAATGATAGTGCTCTGTTATATTGGTGGTTTGAAAGTAATTACCCCCTTTGTGATAGGTTAGTAAATTGTGAATTTGTCTTGCAATTGATCCCCCATTTTTGTTTTACGAAATGAGTTCAAGTCTATGTTTGTGTTCATTTAGAATTTTATTTTATCCTCAGAGAATTACAAACCAGCATGCTGGGAATTACAGCATTCTTATAAATAGATCTTTTAAATAAGACAATTTCGTCATTTTTGCTGTTGCCAAATTGTTTTAGTGTATTTTTTTTAACACTATCACAGCATGCGCTAACAAATAGCTTTTTTTCCCATCACCTCTCCTCTCTGTGTGGCTCCATACTTTTCTCTCAGTAGATTTTTTTTTTTTAGTTTTGACACACTATATATAGCTTTTTCTATTACAGAGTGAAGGAAGAGGGGACGAATAATCCGATAAGAATTCTCTGAGCAATTTCACACTTTATTTTAAGAAAACTTGTCGCTACCATTTTCCATGCTTCTCCCTCTATTTTCTCTCACTTCTTTTAAAGAGGAGGACCATTTTCCCGCTGTCATTAAAGGGTGAAGACTGGAGGAAGAGTGATTCATGCTGACCTCAGGCAAAATTCGTTTTGAGAAGAGATGCCTATTCAAGCCCACTAATAGAAAAAAAATCATTTTTTTCCTCTAGAAGATTAAAGAAAAGACACTTTCACGGTCTAGTCTTTATTTAACACTTTAGGTGTTTCTGTCACATAAATTTTTTTCCACTTCCTGTGTGTTTCTTTCCTCTCTTAGGCTGTGTATGCTGTGGGAAACTTCAAAGCATCAGAGGAGGATGATCCATCTTTGCAAAGACTAGCTTCAGTCCAGCAGAAGGATGGCCTGAGAGTCTTGAGCCAGCGCAGCCATGATTCCCTGTACAGGAAGACTCCCAGAGTATCTGAGAGCAGGGAGGAGCTGGGGGCTGGGTTGGGGGCCGGAGCACGCAGTAAGGTGAGGAGGGAGAAGGCCTCCCTGGCCTCCCTGAAACGAACCAGTGCTGATGTGGAGCTCTTGGCGACCCGAGGTCCCATGGGTAAAGAGACCATGGTAACCTTCAGCAACACTTTGCCCCGAGTTGCAAACGGAAACAGCCCTATCTCCCCCTCTGATGAGCCCATCACCACGCAGCGTCACATGACCTTCCATGTACCCTTTGACCCCCAGAGATCTCGGCAGCTGGTGTCAGAGTGGAAGCAACGCTCCCTTGAGCTTCGCAGCCAGAGCTCTAGAGACGATGACGATGGAGTGGATGAAAGAGACCAAGGAGATGTGGGAGGAGCAGCTGCAGGAGTCGGAGAAAACAAGGGAATGCCTTCATCTCTGTATCCCACTGTGCAGGCCAGCAACAGTACAGCCATACCGGCTGTAACCAGGATGGCTGTGGCACCCCCCTTAGTTCACATCCCAGAGGAAGCCTCGCGGCCACCACCTGTCTCCCCGAAGAGTGCTAAGACAAGAGCCAAGTGGTTGTCACTCACAGAGGGGGGAGGGGTGAAAGAGCAGAAAGAACAGGGGGAAAGAACAGGACCCATTGCAGTGTCAACTCCCCGTGTACCTAACATACTGCCCAGCCAGCCCCCCAGCCAGCAAAGGGTCACACAGGTGAGACAGAGATCAGAAAATACATATTTGTTAACAATCAGAATTACATTATGTTAGGTCTATTAGTAGCTGAGAGTCATCCACAAGGCATACATTGGACTCTATATGTTGCGAGATGTCTTTATTTAATACTTTGGCATTAACTGTTAGATCATATCCTGTTTATCTGTTGATTGACTAGACAAAACTTAATGAAACTCTCAGAAAGTAATCATTGTATTTACATCTGATTACATTTTGGAGTTAATCTAATTTAAGATGGGGACCACAGTTATTGAATTGGGCAAACACAAAAATGACTGTAACTTTGCCAGTTTTACAGATACTAAAATAAAGTTTTAGTGTGGTAGAAGCTGACAGTTATTCACAACACATACTTAAAGCTCTAACACGTCACATGATATCTTGAGATACTGCGTGACATTGCACGTTATTTTCAAGATTGGACAAAAACATCTATAACTCCATCATTTCTCATCATCTTATGGTGGCAGGTAATATGCATTCCTTCAAGCGGTGTTGCGCTTTTAATTTTCAAAAGGAATGCAGCCTTCTAGAAAGATGTTGCTTGGATAGGAGAGCTCTAGCAGCTGCCAAATATAGTTCCTCAGCTCTAACGTGTGTTGTCAGTAAGCAAAACACTGAAAGAAGCACTTTTCCTGCTCATTTTTTTAATAGACTGAACTCACATTAGTATTTAAACAAGAATTAAAATTTAATAAAGGGATATGATGGATGTGTTGCCGCAATCCATTACAGTTTCCTGATGTTGTTTGTACAGTTAGCTGATTCTGGTGTAGATTCTCAGTCATCCAGGCCATGGTAAATTCAAAAAAGGTTAAAAAACAAAAACAACTGGACTCGCTTTTTTAACAATAGAGGCTCGTTAGGGTCCTTGTTTGTCTGACTCACTGATGGGCCACTCTGGTGACATGAGTGCAGGTGTTGCTTGTAGTGAAACTGACTGGGTATGAGGCCTAAAGCTCCATTATACATTTTTGAAAACTTAAATCTGAGACTTCCTCCTCTGTTCAATGTTGGTTTCTCCCTTTTGACATAGATGGCTTCCTTTACCCCCATCTCTCGAACTATCAAGATCAGCAAGAGATGTGCTACAATTACCACTAGAACCAAACAAGATAACTTCAGTTTTATTTTCATTGAAGTTAAGAAAATTTGAAGCCATCCAAGCGTTTACCTCAGTAAGGCAGTCTAACAGTGGTTGAAGTGAGAACTGATGATTGTGCTTCCACTGGAAGTAAATCTGAGTATCATCTGCATAGGAATGAAAAGAAATATTAAATTTTCTAAAAATGGAACCTAAGGGGAGCATGTAAATGGAATACAACAGAGGTCCAAGAATGGATCCTTGAGGTACTCCACATGTGAGGGGAGCTGAGGGGGAAGTAAATTCTCCGATATTTACTGAGGTACTCCTATCTGACAGATAAGACCTGAACCAGTCCAGTGCAGAGCCTTTGATACCGCATAAATCAAGTCTGGAGAGCAAAATACTGTGGTCAACTGTATCAAAGACGTTCTGGTGTTCTGTTTCCACCACTTATTTCAAGTTTAGTGACCGTTTTTACAGACAGAAGCATGGTTGCGCCATGGGATCTCCAGTGTCACCGAGTGTGGCCAATCTCTACATGGAGGAAGTGGAGCAGAGAGCCCTGAACTCCTTTGAGGGAGCTACACCAAGCCATTGGTTCAGATATGTGGACGATACCTGGGTCAAAATTCAAGCTAAAGAAGTAGAAGCCTTCACCAGGCACATCAACTCGGTCGACAACAACATCAAGTTTACCAGAGAAGATGCTGACGACAATAAGCTGCCTTTCTTGGACTGTCTGGTGCACATGGTAGGAGAGGACAGTCTCAACATTGAAGTCTACAGGAAACCAACCCACACAGATCAGTACCTTCTGTTTGACTCCCACCATCCTCTGGAACACAAACTCTCTGTAATCAGAACTCTACAGCATCGGGCCGAACACGTCCCCACAAAGACAGAAGGGAAGGAAAAGGAACAGAAGCACATCAAAAAAGCTCTCCAAACGTGGGTATCCAAATTGGGCTTTTGTCAAGTCAGCTAGGAAATCCACTAAACACACCACGGAACAGAACAAAAAAAGGAACAGAGGTAAGAACGTTGTCATTCCTTACATTGCTGGGGTATTCGAGAAACTCAGAAGGATTTTCTCCAAACACAACATCACAGTACATTTTAAACCCAACAAGACTCTCAGACAGAGGCTGATCCACCCTAAGGACAAAACACCCAAACCCAAACTGAGCGGAGTTGTGTCTGCAGTTCAGTGCGGCGAAGAATGTCCAGACCTTTATATTGGAGAGACCAAACAACCTCTCCAGAGACGCATGGCTCAACACCGGAGAGCCACCTCTTCTGGACAGGACTCAGCGGTTCACCTACACCTCAAGGATAAGGGACACTCCTTTGAGGACCAAAATGTTCATATTTTGGACCGAGAAGACAGATAGTTCGACAGATGAGGGTAAAGGAAGCCATCTATGTCAAAAGGGAGAAACCAATATTGAACAGAGGAGGAGGTCTCAGATTTCAGATTTCAAAAACATAATGGAGCTTTAGGCCTGATACCGAGTCAGTTTCACTCCAATAAACACCTGCACTCATGTGACAAGAGTGGCCCATCAGTAAGTCAGACAAACAAGGACCCTAACGAGCCTCTATTGTTAAAAGAGCGAGAACAATTTGTAAGCAATCCAGTTTACATCACATCTCAGCTTTTAAAGCTCAACTCCACACTCTCTATTTCTGATCTGAGAAAGCTCCTCGGATGAGAAGCAAAACGTCTTCAACTACAGAATAGAAATCCAGTTAATTTTTGTTTTTTAACCTTTTTTGAATTTACTGTTAGCTGATGTTAGCATTAGCAACTGCTTTTTTGAATGCATTCTGATGAGATTTTTTTTCCCTTCAGGTTATAGCCATGTCAAAACAGCAGGGTCATGGACCTTCCTCCACTAAAACATCAGAAGGTGGCTCCTCCTCTGGCGGTGGCTCAAACTGCTCCGAGTCACCATATTACCACATCCCATCTGATCGAGACAGCTGCACAGGAAGCAACCCAGGGAGTGGGAGCATTGTCACAATTGACGCTCACGCCCCTCACCATCCGGTGGTGCGCGTGTCGGCCAGTAACGGCAAGCCATGGGAGTGGAGGAACACCATCAGTGGCAACATGATGGCCTCTGATGCAACGGGTGACAAACATCGCATGGCGCTGCAGCGACAGGACAATGTTAGCCACTACAGGGACTACCGAACGCTCCCAGTGAAAACAGACTCGCTCTGCTCGTCCATGACCAGTGAGAGCACCGAAGGAGGAGCAGAGCTGCCGCCCCCACCCCTCCCCACCGCCTCCTCCCCCCTGCCTCCTCCACCTCAGCTATCATCATCCCCTCTTCCACCACCACCACCCCCTCAGTCATCTTCCTCCCCCTTGCCTCCCCCTCATATGCCTCCACCTCCCCTTCTGGTACCGTCCTCCCAAATGCCCCCACCTCCTCACCCCTCTCCTCACCCCTCAACCTCCCATATGCCCCTACCTCCTCACCCGTCCTCTTCCCCTCTGCCTCCCCCCCCTCATCCCTTGTCCTCCTCCATGCCTCTGCCTCCTCACCCATCCTGCTCCGGCATGCTCCCTCCACCTCCCCACCCTGACCTGCTGATAGATGGCCATGGTCAGGCCCTGTCGCGCTCCTCCACCCTGCCTCGCCGGCCTTCTGTGTCTGCCCGTAGCCATGCCGAGCAGGAGCACTACTACAAGGCCTTGCAGAATGAGAGGATGTTATAGTAAACTGGAAAGACATCATTACAATATGGGAAAAATGAGAACAAACTGGAAAAGACAGTTAAACAAAGTCATGACAGGTCAAAAGAGATTACTTCTGAAAAAAAAAAAGAGACAAGAAGGTTTAAAGCTATTGAAAAGGCTGAAGACCTTTGGGAGGCCTGTCAGCTTACTAACTCTGCAGGGAATCTGTTTTTTGTTCCTTTCTCACACACACTGCCACAGTACCTGCCATTACTGGAAAAAGACTCAACATGACAAGAAAGGGGAATGAAAGAAAAACCAACTAGGAAAATCATGATTCGCCTCTGGTTTTTACCAACCCCTGAGTTTCTTTAAGACACATTCATAAAAAGGATGAAGAGACTGCATTTAAAGAAGGATATCACAATAAATGACTGCTACATTTAGCGTCCTTGGAGAGAGGGGATAGCACTGAGAAAACAACTACAGGCAATACTAGCTCATCTGAAACCAGCTATCATACACTAAGAACTTCATCATTTATCCAGCTGAAGCACTCTTATGTAAAACAACAGCTAAGAAGTTAAATCAACAAGAGATTTAAAAGAATAGTGTGATCACTTTTGAAGTGATGTTCTGACAAATATTGACGAATAGTTAGTACTATATCAGCTGCGACATTAGTCATAGAGCACAGAGTATGAAGAAAAGGGCAGAAGGTTGTGTCCAGGCTAGGCTAATGGCTCGCCTGCCAAACAAAGGTTGTTTTTGTTTATAATTTTTCAGGCTGATAACACAATTCTTTCTCAAAAACAACTGACTAGTGTAAAAAAATGCTACATTAGCTAATATTAAATTGTCACTGATTTCTCAGCCAAACACAGTCTGGTACTGTTTGAATGTCAGTCTCCTAAGGCAGCTGAATGTTTTATTTCTGTAAGAGTTGAGTAAATTTGAACTCAGCAGATGTCCTGATTGGGTGAACTGATATATTCAACACGGATGTCGTTCGGCTACAAAAAAACAGCAATTAAATCCAATAAGTGTCATTTCAAAGTAAATGTTTAGTATCAGCTAATGTAATGTTTTTTCACACTGGTGTGAAATTTTTGAGACAAAGTTGTTTTATGAGCCTAAGAAATTAAATAAAAGTGGCCCTGTGTCTTGGCTAGATGAAAATCCCTAGATGAAGACTTTTGTTCTTTTCTTCATACTACATGTTCTGTTAATGATGTACAGTGATAACTATTCATAACTATTTGATAGAATATCACTTTTAAAATCACCAGTCTATCCCACTAAAAGCAGTATCCACCATTAACAAAAGCATGAGAGTTTTTACCCCACTAAATAAATGAACAGAATGGGGAGTTTTATTTTTGATTTTGAGTGAGTTTATCAGTATCCACCAGAAAGAATCGGCTCAGGAAGGAGTGTTTCTGGGTGCTAAAGAAGATGGCAGCCTAAGGAGGATCATGCAACGTTGGGCACAGCCTGAACAGAGGTCACCAAATGGATTACTGTTGGAAACACAAAAGGCAATAGACTGGAGAGATTTGTTTCTAAAATGGAAGAGAGCAGTGAGGCCACATGACACAAAGAGCCAGGCAGAAGTTCCCTCTTTGCTGCATGGTAAACCTGCCATGGAACAGAGCTTGAAGCTGCACTGAGGAGATTAGGATATGTTTATGAAGGCAGGATAGCACCCTCCTCTCATTGGGCCCTTTGGCAAACCACGGTAGTGACAGGGATGTCAGTGGTGAGATGCCGAGCCAATGGTGATGCTCAGCATCAGTTCCAGCGTGTTGATTAAAGAAGGTGAGGAACAGATGTAGCTAACTGGCTATATAGGACAGGAATGAATCATTTCTAGGAACTTCTTTTGAGTTTTCTGGTTGTAAAAAGATGGAAAAGAATTGTTTTCATGCATTCTTGTTTTATATGCCATAATGTCAGGTAAACCCAAATCTGTTTATCCACAATTGATACACTTTGTTTCAGTTCGGACTCCATGTATCCGACCATCCGTTGTCTGTTGTTATTTGTCTTTTGTAGGTCATGACAAAATGCCACTTTTATTAACCCTTTAAAAAGAATGTCTTATTTGGAAGTGAGAATGGTGGGAAATAAGCAAATGATAAATTGTGTCAATGCACCTTAGGTTAAAACTCATGTTACTTATTGCTTCTACTGCTCAGATTAAAACCTGTTGTAAAATAGGTTTCATTCCTCCATTATCTGTTGCTTGTTTCAGAGTCAGGTTGCCGGGAAGCACAGAGACCCAAACATTTCTTTCCACAGCCACTTCTTCCAGCTCTTTTGGGAGGATTCCAAGGCTTTCCCATGCCATCCAATAGACTTGGTCTCTCAAGCTTGTCCTGGGTCTTCCCCGGGGTCTCTACCCAGTTGAATATGCCTGGAATACCTCCTTAGGGGGGCATTCAAGGAGCATACTTACCAGATGCCTGAAACACCTCAACTGGCTCTTTTTGATGTGGAGGAGCAGTAGCTCTACTCCTAGTCTCCTCCGGATAGCCAAACCTCTCACTGTAACTCCAAAGGAGAGCCCAGCCACCCTGCAGAGAAAATTCATTTTAACCTTCTGTATCTTCAGTCTCATTCTTTTGGTCACTACCCAGAGTTCATGACCATAAGTGATGGTATGAATGTAGATTGACTGGTAAACAAAGAGCTTTGCCTTGCAGCTCAGCTCCCTGTTCACTACAACTAACTGGTGCAGTGTATGGAATATTTCAGAAGCTGCACCAATCCGTCTGTCGATGTCACACTGCATTCTTCCCTCACTCATGAACAAAACCCTTAGACACCAAAACTCCTTCACTTGAGAAGGCACCTAACTCCAGAGCCGAAGAGGGCAGTCCACTCTTTTTGTGACTGAGGGCCAAAAACTATTAAAATAGGTTATTTACCTAAAACAGAAGATACCTCAGATTTCACTAGTTCAAAGAAAATTATAAACAAAACAGTGTTCATTATTGATTATTTGAATGAATTCTTTTAGATCTCATGCAACATATTGCAACCTATTGTGTTTCATTTTGATTTAATTTTTCGCTTCAGTTACATTAAGCATGTCCACAATAACACTTGTCTCTAGAAATAAACAGGTCTAGTTCAAGTCTGATAACATTCAAATCAAATCAAATCCATATTGTTTCAATGCAAAATAAAGATCAAACATTCTTTAAAAGAACGCATATCACCCACCGTTTTCCATGTCAGAGTGTTAGACTAGAATCAGAAAGTTGTAGCTGTTTTGGTCGAACCATGAAAATAATGTTATGCACAATCTCATGCAATATTGTGTTAATTTACATTCAGAGTATGTGTTGTGACTTTCAGCTACAACCACACTAAATTTTAGATAAATATCTACAAAACTGCCTGAGTTATGGGTAGTTTTGTGTTGCCTCATATTGATTAGCTGTGGTGGCCATCTTGAATTGGAATGACTCCAAAAAGTAATAATTTATAGAAGTACATTCAGTGATTATTTCCTGAAAGTTTCTTTAAAATTTATTCACTGTTTGATGAGCTATTTTGCTATGAGACAGTTAATGCTAAACTTTTAAGCAAAGATCTCATGCAATGAGTAGCACTTGGAGTATGTGTTGTGAATGACTCTCAGCTACAACCATGTCAAATTGTAATACAATATCTGTAAAATTGACTAATTATAGCCATTTTTATGTTTTCCTATATCAGTGATATTCAGTCTCATAGTTTTTACCTTTCAAACCTATATAACATAACATGAACACAGTCACAATTTACAAAAGATTCTAAATTGTTTACCTGACTAGTTTCTTTAGAGACTAAAATAAAATGCTGTAGTGTACAAGATTTATGGTTTTCTGAAAACTTTTTGCTTTTAGGGGGCAGTTTTTAATCCAACCAAAAATGACAAAATTTACCATTTCAGTTTTATAAACAATTTTACTTAAACTGAAAAGTTAAAAGGGGTCATGTTGGTAGTAAAAACAAAAAACAGCATTCTACAGACATTATGCTCATTGGGAACATGGGCAATTATTTTACGGCCAAACTTCTTTTTCTAAAAAGTAATCAGAACGTTTCATTTTCGTCATTTCAGCCAGTTGAATAATATCAAACAAACTTTGAATAATATTATGTCATGTATTTATACCACATTGTATAAAGTTATCTGATTTTTTTTTCCTGTTCTCTTTTAAAAATTAGTGGGGTTTTTTGAAAACCTCAATTTATATACAAAATAGATCAAACAGACTCCACACACAGATGAAGTTGGTGTCCACTCATGTCCTACAACACCTGAAGGAAACATAACTGTTTTTTTAAAGTTGCTGAAGAACGGGGCTATGTTAATGGAAAATGTTGTATTTCCTAGAGGGGCTCCTCGTATGCGGAGCTGGTAGATAAAGTTGCTTGTCAGTTTGTGCTGCATGTGTGTATGTGTGTGCATTTTTTTAAACTTCTGTCATTTAAAGGCATAGTTTGTATCTTTGAAAACGGATTATGTGAAAAAGTTATGAACAATAAATATCATACCTGTTGTAGTTAGGTCTTTAAGCAACTTAAAGGTAAAAAATCAGAGTTTAATTCTGGTAAAGTCAACAAGCTAACAGCTAGTCAAAACAAAGTTAAGTCAAAAATGGTTTTTCTGCCAAGTTAAAATAATATCAATTTTCAAAATTTAATTGCAAATGATTTTATACCACTGTCAGTTTTGCATTTCACAATTATTCCAGCAGAAGTTTTACAATATTCCTGTTGGAAGTACCACAGGCTGCACTGGAAGTGCTGCAGCTAGCTGCTGCTGCTGCTATTTATTTTTTCAAATAACTACATAATTCTATATGAATTAAAAGCTTTTTTCTTAAACCTTTAAGAAATGTTTAACATTAGTTGTTTTAGGACAGCAGCAGGCCACTTTGGTCTTGGTCCCACTCAGACTAGCCGTGAGTTTATTAATCTGTTCAGAATTAAACTCTATTTCTTTAAAAAAAATTGTTGTTCAAAGAGATATCTACAACAGGTCAGATATTTATTGTTTATTGTTCATAATCCTTTTACAGAACCCTACATTGAAAGATTATGAACTATCTCTTTGAGTCTGCATTGTTACCTTTTTGACAGATTAATTTTCTGGTGAATTTGCCCCATTTTGACTGTAAAATACTTGACATTCCTTAATCTTGTTAATTCTATTATTATCTATTATAATTCTGCAGTCCTTTTTTGTGGACTAATGTTTTTTATCTGTAGTGGTGTGTAACAATAATAACCCTGTTGAATAAAAAAGACTTTTTAAGTGAGGTTTATTTTGTGGTACTTGAAAATGCTGTGTGCTCAGTGCACACGGCAGGGCTCAAAACAGAGGCAGGGGGTCAATGCCACTGCAGCTTTTACAGTCACTCTAATGAAAAAGATCTTCCATCGATTCTCGGGTTATGAGAGTTTTCTAAACACTGACATGAATGGCCAGACGGATGCAGCTTGAGCACATTTGGAATGGAGCATTTGTTGCTTTCTGTGTGGGTTAGTGTCAGGTTTCAGAAATGATTTTTGCCAGAATGCTGGTCAATCCCAAATGACCTGCTGGGAAGAAACAAGCATCATCGGAGACCTTCAAAAATAACTGTAAAAAGAATTTTAAAACTGTTTTGAAAATTTCTTACTTCATTCACAATCTTTATTTTCTTATATTTTACTTGAAAGCAGAAAATAAATAGATACAATCTGAGGTTTCTGAGTGTACAAGTGGTGCACGGTTCAGGTGTAGTGAGGTCAGACATTCATTCATTTACAAATCTCTCTGAAGATGCCTGTTTGTATCCAATGCTGCAGAGCAATGAGGTGTGTGATGTGAGGGGGTGGGGGGCAGATGGTATGCTGAGGCCTGAGGACAGTCAGTCTGTCCGTGACTCACACTCAGCAAGCTAACAGCTCTTCCTCTCACCATCCTCTCCCCTCTGTCTCTCATTCGTGGCCCACAAAGTGCTACACAACAAGTGCATGTGTTGCAGAAGACAACGGAAAATGAAGCCATGTGAGGATTCACGTCTATTTTTGTGACTGAGTGTCTCCGTTAAAGCTCATAGAAAATCTTTGTGTCTCTGTTTGTGCGACTGTGTGAGAATGGCTGACCAGGACAAGCTGCTTACACTCTTTTCAGGACTGATTTACCTCTGCAGCGCAGGACAAAAGCCTTTTGTGTCCAGCTCCTTTGTTGTCTTACTCATTTTGTCACCATCGTTCTGCCTTCTGCCGCCACATCCAGCTCCTTGTCGACCTTTACACATAAAGAAGGTGGATTTGGGACTAAACACCTTATCTTCCATAGTTTTACAGCCTCTTGAAAGAGTAGGATACTGCCATGCTGTAAAAAAAAAATATTCTAGTTTAATCCAATTATTAAAGTGGGTCATTTTTCTTAAAAATAAAAGTCCCAAATTCAACATAAAATGAGAATCATATCCAGTTACATTAAATATTATGTATAGTCATTAAAGATTTTATTTTTGCATCTTTTTATTGCTCAAATGTTTAAATGGATATTTCAGATAATTAAAAGTGTGGTTCTGTGCAAAAGTTGTGTTGTTAATGTCACACCTGTAGGGGTGTTACAACTGTTATAACCCAGCTTGTTGAGCTGTAACAAAAGATAGAGAGACACGGATATGTAAAATAATAAGCTCTTTATTGAGTAAAAAAAATAAAATAAAACTGAAAGCAGGCATGAAAAACTGATGAATCAAGCCAGGACTGCTGCTCAAAAAAAAAAAAAAAGCTGGGAAGGTCAGGCAAGATTCGGGCAAGAACCAGCCCGAAAGCAGAGCTGAGCTGAGTGAAGAAATCAGCTCCCGACACATGGGAGCACGGCTGCTTTTATCACCAGTAGACGCTGGACCTTAGCAGATCCTGGATGCCACTACTTCCGGTATGCCTCGGAATAAAGAAAAACAAATTATTAACAAAACCCGACGGATCCCTCCATTTAAAGGGGGAGAGAAGACACACAACATACCTAAGTCTCAGTTTGCTGCATACGTTGCTTTGAGGGTCATGATTTGATAAAGATGTGTAAAATGTAAATAAAAACAATGAAATGACTTGCAAATTTTATAAACATATAATTTCTTCACAATGGAACATAGTAAACATAATTAATGTTGAATCTAAGAAATTGTACTATTATTTTGAGAAAAAAAAATAGATAATTTGGAATTTAATGGCAACAATTAATCCCCAAAAAACTGAACAAGGGCAACAAAATATTGTAAAAGTAAGTGCTACAAATAAGAAACTGCTCGAAGAGCATTTTAAAACTAGTTGGATTAATTGGCAGCTGGTCAGTAAAAAGATTAAGCTTAATTTTGAGACGCTAAAGTCATTCAGAAGTAAAGACAGAGGCAAAGTGCAGTTGCAACTATTTCAGAATTGGGGTTGCACACAAATAAAAAAAAAAAACATCTGTGCCCACAACTTCCAGAGCCATTTGGGTGTATGTGGATGGCTAGGCTGTTTTACTTGCCACCAAGTGGGTAGTCAGTGGATTCAGACAGCAGGACAGCACCTTGAACATATACACACAAATGCAAGTTTGTAATTTGTTTCTTATTTTTATTAGTCTCGAGTCATCTTTCATCAAACCTACCAACAGGCTCTTAGTAAGAGCTTGTCTTATTAAGAGAGAATCTGGGGTCAGTTGTTGCACCTGAGCCTCACCTGAACGTGCCCAAAATCTCTGAACTCTGATCAGTGGCGCAAAAAGTGGTTATGCACTGTATGCAACGCATAGGGGCGCTGCTCTAGAGAGGGCGCCAAAACGATGTGGGGAAATTTTTTTCTAGTTGGCATTTTCTATATATAACAGCAGTTTGTGCATGTATGAAATGATCAATAACAGAGGAACGGCACTGATTAGGCGCCCCTCCGCTCTTTCACCTCACCTCCTGTTGCTCCCCCCTCCCACACAGGTCGCTTGGGCACGCGCCCTTCGAGAACGCGCTCAGGCACGTTTTTTTTTTCTTTCAAATTTGAATTGTCATAGACCACGATTGTTAGTGCACTTCTAAAGATGGAGCGGCAAAAAAAAGCTCTCCAGGGCATAAAATAGAAAACAGAAGAGGGAGAGAGATATGTTGGAGGGATGAAGAAAAGGTTTTCAAAGTGGTTGAAAGACAGTAGGTAAGTAATGTCAGTGTGTCAACAGGAGGGTTGTAAATATACAGGTTAGCTTAAGCTAGCCTAAATTAAAACCCGTTCCGTAAATACGGAGTCATCCCGTATTTGGCTGTTAAATGTTGCATCCTGTTTTGAACCAATACAGGACGCGATTTGTTCCGTATTTCTATAATTGTCCGATAGACCCGCCTATCACACACATATCCACACTAAGTTTAACAATAATGACCAAAATAAAATACAGGAAATATTAAGGCCAGGCTAAAGTTGTTGTGGCGGGAGTGCCCTGCTCCGGTCCAACGCTGTTGTCACGGTTGCCTAGCGACGGACACAGCCGAGGTGAGCTGCTATCAACCCGCGTCTTTTTAAAATGTCCATCCGATACCTCACCATGTCATTAGAAGCAAAAACTCTTGCAAAAGTACAGACGTGAGTTGGAAGACGCACATCCCTGGATGAACAGCGTCAGTGACGATGAATACAGGCAATAAAAACAATGTGTCGCCCGGTGTGCTGTATGATACCAGACAGAATGGATCAGTAGAGAAACATTGCAGAAGAACCAGACATCAGTGTCTCTTAATCCCTCAATCATCTCCTGGGACCCATATGATACAGAACATTTTGCTGTGATCAACTAAGTTTCTTTTTGTGCTTTTAGTAGACTGTTATGGTTTGATTATTGGATTAGGATGTTGAGTTTAGATGGTACGTTTTTTCATATAGTAATAATCAAAATAATATAAATGGTATTTTAAAGAACAAATCATACTAATAGATTAACAGTAAATAAATAAATATTGTGAAGAGAAACTGTTTATTTGTCCTACATTAAAATAGTTTATTAGGGATTTCTGTGTAGGAAAAATGTTTATATCTTTACTAATATAAAGATATACTTTATGTTAATGTTTTTACAGTGTTCTGTGATCAATATTATTTTATTAATGTGGTTTACCAGTTTGGATAACCTGACTTCCTATCAAGCTATAAGAATGAAGGAAAACATCCTAACCAATGCCTCAGACACAAACCTGCAGCCCATGGGTGGTTCTGGACAGAGGCTGACAGAAGTGGCTCTTTGGCTCACTTATATATTAAATGATGAAATATTGGCCTGTTTTTTGTTTCATTCTTTTTTAATTGCCACCCATGAAAACACACTGACTACTCTGACCCCCCGTGCTACATCTGGTTTAGAACCAGCCTTTGAACCTAACTCCTTGTAAATATTTTGGTTTTAGACTTTAAAGTACCAGAATTTGCACAGAACTTACTTTTGGCTGTCTGACATGAATTTAAAATATTTAATCTGGTGTTATGATCAGTTACTCAGTACTTGAGTAGACTTTTTACCAAATACTTTTTACACTTGCAAATTAAAGATTAATCTATTTCTGCTTAACATATTGAAGTTATACTATCCTGATTGGTGTACAATTTTGGGGTATCTTACCCACCTCTGTAATAATTGCACTATTAATTTTTTTGTTTTTACAAAAACAGCCATAAAATAAAGAATGCCACTTCTGTGGGCACCCCACCGTGGTGAGTGTCCCTTATTTTAATTTCTGAGAGGTGGCAACCCTACAGGTTGCTATTGTTGTTTTGCAGCTGTTTGCTGTAGTCGTGTGCCTATTTACAATACAACAGATAATAAAAAGCAAAAGCTGAGCTGGAAGAATCAGTGATCTCATATGCCCTGACTACCTTTGATGTTTCAAGAGATATCATTCAAGAAATATACCCAGCAAGCCGTCTACTGAAGGATTACAAGGCTCTAGAAAAGTTAAATTTCCTCATGCAGGAGAATCTTGATTTGGTGTTTCCAAATTTGACAGTAGTTTTTACAGTATTCTTAACCATGCCTCTGACAGTTGCATCTGCTGAGAGATCCTTCAGGAAGCTGAAACTTATCAAAACATACCTTCATTCGAGTATGAGCAATGATGGCTTGTCCCATTGTGGCATGGTCTATTTCATTTGATGCTATTCTTGACAAATGGGCAAGTGCAAAGGCACAAAATGTAACAGTTTAGTATTAAAACTCTGACACAGAGTCCAGGCTGTTGTTCAGATTTCATATTTCTACTACAGAAAATTTGTTGAGCACTGAGTGCCACTACTGTTACATATTTTTACTTTATTAAACTTTTTTTTTCGTTTGTGATTGAGATGATCACCTGCTGTAAAATGTAACATAAAATAAAAGTCCATAATAGAATTACTGTATTTTATATCTGCATGAATAAGGGAGAGCTGTACGGGCATATTAAACCTGGGCCGAGGGGTGTGTGTGTGTGTGTGTGTGGGGGGGGGGGTTGGATGATGTGTTCGCATACACCTCAGAAAGTATGTAGTTGCACCCCTGACTCTGATGATATTTTGACCATACATTGCTGCTCCATGTCAATAAATGTAATGCCAGTGCTTTTCTCTGACAGCCAGACAAACACACTCAGCATATAAGTTGTAATTGTAAAAATGTGTTGCTGTCAGGTATTGTGCAGATAAGACCCAAGGACGCAGAGTCTCACAAGGACTTGAACAAAAGCAAAATTTTAATAATGAAAACAAAAAAGCTGGCTATACAGTGAACTTTTTACCAATAAAACTAAATCACAAAACAAAACGTTGACAAACTCTCAAGGTGCAAAAAAGGGACACATGAGAAACAAACTGGGAATGTGCCAGTATGCCAGACTGAGGACAGAGTGAGATTGGGAAAGTAAGTGGGCTGGGACTGATGAGGTAAGTGACTGCAGCTGAGCATGATGGGTATAGGGAACAGGTGTGAATGGAGGACTGAGAAGCAGGATTTACTGAGAAAATACAAATGATATAGGGAACATTGGAGGACACCTAAACACAAGGAAAACACAGGAAACAATCATAACACAGGAAATAAACCAAGAGATGGCTCCTGAGGTCCCAAAGCAATAACCGTGACTTGGGAGGGAGGAGGAAGACCTGGAAGATAGGATCAAGCGACAGGAGCATCATGGCCAAAGGCAAACTAATCTGTCAAGAGTTTTAATGAACAACCTGGGGCACGTCCAGATTGACAAGAAAACTCTGTGGCTAGCCCTGGGTGCGTCCAGACTAGCAAGAGAGTTCTGATGGATGGCTCAGGGGGGGGGGACTTCCAAACTGGGGAGAGAGAGAAGGAGCTTGACTCTCTCTGACTCAACGACAGACATGGGAGAAGCATTGTCTGCAACTCTCTTGGACTGGAAGCCAGGCACTGGGGAGGTGTCACCCTTGACTCTCTCTGAGGTTGGCATCTCAAGTGCAGGGGACTCTGGGATCTCGAGGGCTGGAGACTGTGAGTAGCTTTGAGAGTTAAAGCATAACTTTAGACTAAGATCACAAGCAAATGATCTGTGTCGAGATATTCCAAACTCTAAAGGAAGAATTTCTGTAACTGATTGCAAAAGCGAGGAATACTTGCCGTTTTCTAATGCTAATATCTCGGGACTCAGTCATGCTTTAAAAAATAATTTTAGTTTCAATCCAATCATTAAAGTGAGTCATATTTCTTAAAAACAAAAGCTCCCAAATTTAACATGAAATGATTATCATATCATTTTTTCCAGCTCCATTGCTGAAATAAAGAGCTCTTGTTTTACAGCTCAGTGGGAAAGTTCACTATTAATAACAAAAAAGGAAGAGAAAGTGATGCTTTTCTAATCCCCTGCTGTAACAGTTAATGTTGTCAAACTGATATTCACTCTAAATTAAATTAGGTCTCACAAGGGCCTATTAAAGCATGTTGGAAACCCTGTCATTTGCTGACCTGTCAGATAAACCTTGCAGCAAGCTCTCTGCCAGAACCCAAACCAGCTTCAATGTGTCACTCAGGCATCTAACCACCACAGCTGGAGGCTCACACTGACATTTCTAAGAGGTCACATTCTCTTACTCTGTGGCTTTATTTCCAACTCTTTTCTACCTAGGTGTTCAGACCAAGAAAGAAAAAAAATCTATATTTCATCAAGTTTTATGAAACCAAACAAGAAAATAAATGGCCAAAGTAGTTAGGAAGAAAACATTACAGTCGCAGTGGAATAGAATGATAAAAATTCCCCTCCAGTGTTTGGATTTATGTTCTCCTAGTATTTAACCCTCAAGTTAGTTGTGTGGAAGGTGATAAATGTCTAACTGGGCTGCTCATGACATGGTCACAGCCCAGCTGGGAGCGTGACTGTCACGTCTCGGGAACCCAGATTGGTACGAGAACCAGGAACGACAGAAATCAGTTTTCGAAAAGTCAAAACAGTGTTTATTTATTTTCAGTGGAGAAAGGTGCAAAGATATGTACAGTGGTCATCTGCCGGAATCCTGAAGAAGAGGAAAGATGTTTACTGACGGTTCTTGGAGGAGATTGTTTGTTCTGGTGTTACTCAAATAATTTGAGTATCTTTCTCTTACGGGTTCTTGAATCCTTGGTGGAGAAGATGGGTGAGATCCAAAAGGCCTCCCGAGGAGATGAGGTGAATGAAGACAGGCAAGTGGTTGGAGGGCAGCAGACCAGACCTCCAGTGGACCATCAAGGGGAGTACTCAGAAAACGTAGCAGGAAAACAGGCCAGGCTCATCTGAAGGTACAAAGCATACAGGTAAGTAATTTCTTCCTCATACACAAATACTGGCTGAAGACAGAACTACCATTGAGGTTCAATGCTCCAGCGGCGAGTCAATCATGACTGCTGGCTTTTATGCTGAGGAGCCCTCAGCAGGTTGACAAGGCGCAGCTGCCGTTGATTGGCAGCCATCTTGGGTGAGGCCTGCAGTCATGAAAACCCTTACAGTGACATTTTTACGGGATGGTCCTCACATCATAAAGCAAATTCTGCTTTATGAAAAGTTAAATTTCAACCAAACAGATTTTTGTTATTCTGTATCCTTTATTTTAATGCATGTTAGCAGCTCTGAATGGCTTTAAAGAGTTAATCTAGTCATTTTTGAAGAGATGGTCTGTGAAATATTTATCAATAGTACCGTATCAGATGTGACAACAGTCATAGGAGTATGAAGAATAGATCAAGTCTTCTTCCTGGCTAAGCTAATGGCTAACCAAACAAGGGCTTGTTATGTCATCGTTTGCGGGCTTTTAAAAGTACTCTTTACTTTAAAAAAAACAAAAACTTTTGCACCAGTATCTCATTTTTTACAAAAAGTTGTTTTATAAGCCTGAAAAACAATAAAAACTGACACTCGTTCAGCTAGAGATTGGACTAGTCTGGATGAAAACTTTTGCCTCTTTTTCCATACTCTCTCTATGACTGATGTCACAACTGATACAGGTCAAAAAGAATATCATCATTCAAACAAGTTTGAGAAAATATGTTTGTTTTTCTTTCTGCTGCTCCTTTCTGCATGGGTTACCACAGCATGTGAATTTGCATGAAAGATTTGGCAACTGTTTTACACAGGATGTAAGGTGGGCTCAAACCCTCAGCCTCAGGTTTACATTACTGCGGCACTTACTACCAAGCTACCAGGTCCTGCATCTCGTGTCCCCCTCATGTTCCACTGTAAGTTTTTTTTGTTTGCTGCCTTGTCAGCCTTTTGTTAATAAATCAGTTTAGTATTGTTTCTGAGAATATGAGTCTGCATCCTGAGTTCCTTTTGCACAAACATGACAGACATAATGATAACAATTTTAAAGCACTAAATTAAAGATCACCCAACTCTGTTTTCAGGAACATATCTTCATTGATTTATTTATTAGTGACTATCACTGAAAGCCAAAAAACAATGTTTTTGCTCATGTCTGTGTGTATGCGTCTGTTAGCAAAATATCTCATGAACCACTGAGTAAAAAAATCTGAAAACTTGCAGAAAGTAATTATTGGATTTACATCTATAACTTATTCTCTTTTGGTGTGAACTTGATTCACAGCTGACATTAAAAATTGAAAATATCTTTAACTTCATTTTACAAACATTAAGCTAAAATTTGGTGTGGTTGTAGCTGAGACAGATCTCCAACACATATTCTGAGCGCCAACAGTTGTGCAAGATCTCTGTTTAAATGTGGCGATTAAGTATTTAGAATTAAGTCTGTCTGACAAGGCCAGACATGAGTGGAGTCATAACAAGCAGACACTGACAAAGGTTTAACCTTTTATTAGACAACCCCAGACTAGTTGGAACGATAGTTCCAGAAAGGACACTCAGGACTGAAGCGGAACTTGGCTGGAACCAGGTAAGACAGCCGGGGGCTGAGAGTTGGAAGCAGCGTCGGTCTTTGTCGTGGGGCTTAGGCGTCGAGACAAGTACAGGGACAGGCAAGGGGTCAGAGCCAGGGAGACAGAGAGTAGCAACCAGATCCAGAAGGGGAGAATCCTGAGGGGCAAAGACCAGAGTCCAGAAGAGAGGTTGTTCACCAGGTGTCCGAGACAGTATCCGATAAGGAGCAGGCAAGAGTCGAGAATCAGGCGTGGGGTCGTGGATATCAAGGCAGGCATGGACTGTGAGGAATCGCTGGACATCTACTAGGTGAAACCTTTCAATAATCTGAACATAAAAACACAAAAATGGCTATAATTCAGTCAATTTTAAAGACACTAAGCTAAAGATTTAATGTGGTAATAGTTGAGATTAATTCACAACACATATGCCAAATGTGACTAATTGCATGAGATCTTTGACTAAAACTTTAGCATTAACTGTTGGAGTCAACCCTGTTTGTCTGTTAACAAAATGGTTGTTGGACCACTGGATGGATTTTAATAAAACCTTCAGAAAGGAATCACTGGATGTACATCTACAACTGATTAACTTTTAGATTGAATCCAATTTAAGATGGCTAACACAGCTAATCAACACTAATCAATGCAAGTAGGGTTATAACTCAGTCAATTTTACAAATAATGAGCTAAAATATGATGTGTTAGAAGCTGATTTACAACAGATACTCCAAGTGTGACATCTTACAATATCACATAAGATTGTGAATAACCTTATTCTTTTACATTTAGACCAAAATGATCACAACTCTGTAATTTCTCAACTTAAATTGATCTTAGTTTAAAACTCCGGCATGTAAGGCAGTGGACAATATGCATCGCTTCCAGGAATGACAAGCCTTTCAATAAATTAGTTTATTTAAATTATTTCAAATGTTTTACAAGTAAGTAAAACTGTGAAATTGTGAGGAGACTGAAGTCTTAGCTGCACTCCCAACAATAGTAGACCCAATATTCACTAATTGGAAGGTTAAAGGTGAAACTACCCATCTCTCCATGTGTTCTAGTGTCCTCAGGCGAGACATTAAACCCCAAACTGTTTCCAGTGACAGATGAGACGTCTGTATGGCTGATCTGCTGTGAGTTTGTTAAAGGCTAATTAAAAAGCTAATTTAACACAGCGCTTGGTGGATCATAGCTATGAATAAAAGATTATTTAGGTCTAGATTATGTATGATAAAACTATCCTTTTCTGTCTTACTCACTGTTCGTCAACCTTGACATTCACTGCAAAGTTCAGGCAATTCATTTTAAAAGGAAAATATACAGTAGACACTATTTTTTTCTAGTGACTTTTCTATGACTCTTGATTTTTGCAATGGTTCCTACAAGTGAGAACGATTCACCATTGCTCCAGGGAGTCTAATTCTTTTCAAGAGATTTTTTTTTGTTTCAGTCATACTGGGTTTGTGATTTGCTTCTCTGACAATCCAGTGAGCAATTCTCTTTGATATGTTGCTTTTGTTGATGTGTTGGTGCTCAGAAAATGTTTTGTGAATTATTTTCAGCTACTACTTCACAAACCTTTCGCTCAATCTCTCTAAATTTGAAAGGTTTGTATTTGATGAGGGAAATTAGCTGTAGCGGCCATCTTCAATTGGGTTGACTAAAATGTTCATGAGCTGCACATTCAATTACTGCCTGAGGGTTTCAAAAAAATCCATCCACTGGCTCATGAGACATTTTGCTCTTACTACAGACAAAAAAAACACTCAAGGACAAAGGCAATTTTAGTAAACAAAATTAACAATAGAAAACATTAGAGTGCAAGTTAATGGTGCATTTACATGTGTTTTTGAAAATCTATTTCTGCCAACATTGTACTATTTTAGCCATTTACATTTATAAAAGTTCAGCACATTCAGAAGATAGGTACTATATTTGATTTTTGTAATGTTTATACTTTTTCATATAAAAGTTAATGTTATTGACTAATACTTACCCCCTAAAAATAAATTCATATCGCTCCAATTAAAAAAAAAAACATTGTTCTCTTTAAAATCTGCTTCAATATATTTGCTCTGTTTATGTTTTCATATGCTACTTTTAACTTTTGGCTACTATTCTGTTAATTTTACCTTTTGCTACTTTTAGCATTTAGCTACAGTTCTGCTGTTTTTAGCTACTGTTTTGTTAATTTTAGCTTTCAGCTGTTATGGCGGAGCATGGCAAACCCAGAATGCAGACTCATCACAATGTAAAAAGGAAACTAATTTATTAACAAAACTTAAAGGAAACCAAAAGGCCGATGTGGCAGCAAAAAACAAGATTACAAACACTTACAAAATTATGGCAGAGAAGACTTGTTGTACCCTCAAAAAGAACTTGAGAACAATCATAGATCTTCATTTTGGTGCAACTTTATGACAACAAAATCCATGGTTCGAGTGTACAGCGTGTGTAGTTCTGTCTTCACCATACTTGTATACAAACAAAAAAAAAAATCACTGGTCATGAACTTTCTACTCCCACCATGCATCGTGTAGCTCTTAAAGAAATACTATTATAACAAAAAGTCTATTAAATAAAATAGAGTAACTTCAGCACATATTCAAACATAACATAAATAAAATTGTTTAAATCATCTACTAAATTAAATATAATCAATATACCGTGTATTAAACATTATCACGTTCTTAACAAGGTGCATGGACATGGGTTGAAAAAAATACAAATGCAAAGACGACACACAGCAGAGAGACGGAGAGGAACAACCAGAAGGAATGAACCAGCGAGGAGTGAATGAAAAGAGAACGGCTTTAAAGAACAGAAGGTGAGAGGAAAATGAGTTGCAGCTGGGAACATGACAAGAAACAGGTGAGGTGGGCATGGCAGGCAGACTGGAAAATTACCAAGCAGAGAACAGGTGAATGGTGACACAGGAAAACACAGAAAACCAAAAGACAAGAACTAAACTAAAACACAAGATTGACAAGAAATAACAAAGAATTACAGAAACACTAAAAAAAGAACCAAAAGCAAAATAAACTCAAAAATACTTAAGTCCATGACATTAGTAAGTGTATTGCTACATTTAGCTCTTTCTTTTATCTACTATACTATTTATCTACAGTTTTAGCTTTTTGCTACCATTCTGCCACTTTTAGCTGTTCACTGACCTTTTTCTGCTTTTAGCTAGTTTCTTTGCTACAAATATCTTTTAGATTCTAGAAAATGAAACAGAAAATGTAATTTCTTTAATTATAATTGATGTTTGAAAACAATTTTCCCTAAATTGAAATAACCAAAACTCCCCAGTAGCAACCAAAAAATCCGTTGGAAACATTTTTATTTTTTTGAGACAGTTTCAAAAACTGAAACTAAAAAAAAGCTCAAGTTTCCTGAAAAGTTGACTTTGCAAAGATGCAAGTCTTTCATGTGACAGCTTAAAGAAACGTTCCACTGGGATGAGAATGTGCACGAGGCTTTCATTTCACCACATCGCCAATTACTTTTCATGTGCCTGTTCGGCAGCCTCCTCTTGCTTCCCTTTGAGAACTGAGGAGATAATGATGGAGGTGGAAACAATGATCCCATGTAGTTACAGTAAAACATAAACACTAACACAGGCCTACAAACATATACAGCAACACTAATTAGACTTAAAACAATATAGTTTTACAGTAAACACATGCAAACAGATACATTTCTACATAATTTAGCTATGTGTACTTTGTATGCAAGTTGGGAAAAAAAAGAAGTAGTATTGAACTGTGCAGCATACTGAAGCATAGCTGGGCTGATGTTGTGGCCTTATATGCATGAGTAAGACTACAGTACATGACTTCAATACCCTGCAGGCTTTAGGATGGCCGGTAACACACTGACACAGTTATCAGAGCAGACTAATTGGCTCTGGGACTGTGTGTGTTCACATGAATGAGGGGGGACAGCATTATTTGGACAGCATGTCACAGGATGTATGGTTACATGTTTTGCTGCCACACCATCTGTTCTTATTTATCACCCTCTCACCTCTGTTTTCCTCTCAAACGTGGGTCAAATAAGACCACAGGACATAATTGTGCTTTTAGCTTCTCATATATAATGTCAAGCTTCTACCACATCCAATTTAAGCTCAGTGTCTATAACATTGACTTAGTTGTAACAATTTTTGTTTTGGCTAATGTCCACAGTTGTGGCGGCCGCCATAAATTGGACTCACTCCAAAAGTTAATCAGCTTTAGAGCTACATCCTTTAAATTGTTTTGCAATGTTTTATTAAAATTTGGTGGTGTGTGAGATATTTTGATAACAAACAAAAATGGTTGACTCTAAGAGATAATGCTTAAGTTTTAAGCAAGAGTCTTGCACAATATGTTTACTCAGCTATTACTATCGGGATTTGGGTATTTTTGAGATTTTTTTTGAACTTCTGCATTTAATTTTTATGTTTGCATTCTTCTGTTCCTTGTGTTAAGTTTGTTCTTTGTGTTTCTTTATAATATGCTCTTGTATAGTTCTGCTCCCTTTGCCATCTGTATAACCTGTGCCACTAGTCAAATGCCCTCATCTCAGTAGTTTTCCAGCCAGCCTGCCATGCTCACTTCACCTCTTCCCCATTACTTGTTACTCCAGCTGTAGTCGATCTCCCACTCACCCTCAGCCTTCATAGTCAGTCACTTCCATCATATCCTCCCTGGCTTTTTGTTGCTGTTGGTGTTTGCTGGTCTTGTGCCACAGTCAGGTCATCTCCTTGTGTCTCCTTGTGACTCTATGTGTAATTTCTTTGGTTGTAAGTTTTGCTGCCACGTCAGCTATTTGTTTGGCTTTTGTCAATAAATCTGTTTGGTTTTTTTTGAGTTCTTGAGTCTGCCTGCATTCTGGGTTCCAACCTACAACTTGAGACCTCTCAACTGCCAGACAAAATCTGAGCACAATATTTGTTAAATTGACTGAATTATTGTTATTTTTGTGTTTACTGAGGTCAGTTGGCTGTGGTTGCCGGCTCGAAGGAGGTGGTTCTTTTAGGTCCCATATGGTCTAGCGGTTAGGATTCCTGGTTTTCACCCAGGCGGCCCGGGTTCGACTCCCGGTATGGGAACACTGTCTTTCACCAGCTCAGTGGCCTAGTGGTAGAGTGTCTGCCTTGAAACTGGGAGGTTGTGGGTTCAATCCCTGGCTGGGTCATACCAAAGACTGTAAAAATGGGACCCATTGCCACCCTGCTTGACACTCAGCATTAAGGTTTGGATTTGGGGGGTTAAATCACCAAATGATTCCCGAGCGCGGCACCGCTGCTGCTCACCGTTCCCTCAGGGGATGGGTCAAATGCGGAGAACAAATTTTGCACACTCAGGTGTGTGACAATCAGTGGATTTTTCTTTCTTTGAACTGGATTAGCTCGAAAAGTTATTAATTTGTAGAAGTATATTCTATTATTATTTCCTGAAAGTTTTATTTATGTTCATGTGATATCCAATAGTTAATGCCAGTGTCACAGACCTCTTGTGGATCAGTGCTCTTCCTCATGTCTCCTTGACGCCGTGGTTGTGTCCTCTCCTCCTGAGGTCATCAAAGAAATTTATCTTGACATCTCCAAAGTCTCTCTGGAATACCATGATCTCAAAGAGGTCTTTAATAAAGTTAAGGCCACCTCGCTACCTCCTCATAGACCCTATGATTGCCCCATTGACCTCCTCCCTGGTTCAGTGCCACCTAAAGGGAGGCTTTTCTCTTTATCTCACCCTGAAAATCTGGCTATGAATAAATATATTGAAGAGAGTTTGCAGGCTGGCATCATTCGTCCATCTGTTTCGCCTGCGGGTGCAGGGGTTTTTTTTATCAGCAAAAAGGATAGTTCCTTAAGACCCTGCACTGACTACCAAGGCTTGAATAACATCACTATTAAAAACAAATACCCGTTGCCGTTAATGTCCTCAGCCTTTGATCTTATTCAGGGAGCCAGTTTTTTCACCAAGCTCGATCTCCATAATGCCTATCACCTCATTCACATCAGAGAGGGAGATGAGTGGAAAACTGCTTTTCCGGTCATTATGAAAACTGTCCGGTCATTATGAATACCTTGTAATGCCTTTTGGTCTTACCAATGCACCTGCAGTATTCCAGTCAGTAGTCAACGATTTATTATGAGACATGATTAAACAGTTTGATTTCGTATATCTGGATGATATACTCATTTATTCCAAAAACCCTGTTGAACATCAGAAACATGTCCGCCTTGTACTGCAGCGCCTCATGGAGAATCGGTTGTGTGTTAAAGCTGAGAAATGTGAGTTTCACCAGTCATCAATGTCATTCTTAGGTTTCAATATTTCTCCTAATCAATTCTTCGCCGTGAATGATTGGCCCACCCCCAAGGATAGGAAGCAGCTTCAACGATTCCTGGGGTTCGCTAATTTCTACCGCAAATTCATAAAGAACTTTAGTCAAGTCACTGCACCTCTCCATGCCCTTACTTCAGTCGAGACCAGGTTTCTTTGGAATGAGCACGCTGAAGCAGCCTTCACCAAACTCAAGGGCCTGTTTGTCCAAACTCCTGTCCTCCACTCTCCTGACAGCAATCGGCAGTTCATTGTGGTGGTTGACGCTTCCAACACAGGTGTTGGAGCTGTTCTCAGTCATGTCGACGAGGACAATCAAGTTCATCCATGTGCCTACTTCTCCAGGAGTCTCTCCAGCGCAGAGAGGAATTACAATGTGGGGGAAAGAGAACTGTTGGTGGTCAAGATGGCCCTGAAGGAATGAAAGCATTGGCTTGAGGGAACCAAGGAGCCTTTCGTGATTTGGACGGACCATAAGAACCTTGAGTACCTCAAGACCGCCAGACGGCTCAACTCCCATCAAGCCAGGTGGGCACTATTTTTTTTCGCATTTCTCTTTTTCTCTCACCTACAGACCTGGAGAGAAAAATGTCAAGGCTGATGCCCTTTCCTGGATCCATGACGGTGCTAAAGACGCTCCTAACCCCGAGACAGAGGGATAAATTCTCTTTCGTTCAGTCCGACTATCTGTAACCCAGTTGGAACGGGAGCTCCAGCAGGCACATCACAGACACCCACCTCCGGCCTCATCAATCAAAATCAATCAAATTTTATTTGTATAGCACATTTCAGCAGCAAGGCATTTCAAGGTGCTTTACATAATTAAAAAACAAAATAAAAACAGCATGTGACAATGAATAAACAGTAAGAAAGAGACAAACATCAAAAACCCGTACTCTA
>NC_051439.1:3179106-3181922 GCF_001649575.2 Kryptolebias marmoratus
TATAATTAAGTAGTTGAAATTGGGTCATTTTTTCTGCATTTGTTTTGTTTGGGCATAGCATTGGTACTGGCTTTGGAGTGGATGTGCAGATTAATCCTCTGATTTTTTGAATTTTCTCTGAAAAGAAACTGGAAAACTTGTTGCAGGCAGCATTAGATTGAAGTTCAGGTGGTAACGTCACAGGAGGGTTTGTGAGCCTGTCAACAGTAACAAATAAAGCTTGAGCATTGTTAGTGGTTTTGTTTATGACATCTGCAAAGAAAGCCTCTCATGTCCCGCAGATCACTTTTTCGTACCTCAACATTTGAGGGGCAAGGTAATCACCTTCTGCCATTGGTCTAAACTGTTCTGTCACCCAAGTATCAACATGACCACGTCAGTAATTCGCTCACAGTTCTGGTGGGGGAGCCTGGCTAAAGATGTCAGGGAATTCGTGTCTGCCTGCCCACAATGCTCCCAGGCCAAGGTCTCTCATCGTCATCCAGTGGGGTTGCTGCAGCCCCTTCCCATCCCCTCCCGCCCATGGTCTCACATCTCTATGGATTTCATTACTGGTCTCCCCTCTACCCTACACTACCATCCTCACTATCGTTGACAGATTCTCCAAGATGGTTCAGCTGGTGCCCCTCAAGAAACTCCCCACTGCGGAGGAGCTTGCTAAAGTGATGGTCAAAGAGGTCTTCAGGCTTCACGGCGTCCCCAAGGATATTGTTTGCGATCGTGGTCCTCAGTTCATCTCTCGGTTCTGGCGAGAATTCTGCGACCTGTTGGGGAGCCTCTCGTCTATCTTTCATCCACAGACCGATGGACAGACCGAGAGGGCCAACCAGGAGGTGGAGACCAAGCTCCGTCTGCTCTGCAGTAATGACCCCTCAAAGTGGTCCAGCAATCTCCCGTGGGTTGAACACACAATGAACTCTCTCCCCTCTTCAGCCACTGGCCTCTCTCCATTTTTCACAGTTTATGGCTTCCAGCCCCCCTTGTTCGCCATCCAGGAGAGGCCAGCCAGACTCCCCTCAGCCTACGCTGCGGCTCACAGGTGCCAACGTATGTGGTTCAGAGCCAGAAGGGCCCTTCTCAAGACTTCAGCAGTGTACTCTTGTGCGGCCAATCACAGACGATCAGCGCAACCCGACTACCAAGCAGGTCTACGAAAGACCTTCCCATCAGAGTGGAATGCCGTAAACTCGACCCCAGGTTCATCTGTCCCTTCCCTATCTCAATAGTCTATAACCCCATCGCCATTCGGCTTCAACTACCTAGAAGTACCAGAATCCATCCCACCTTTCATGTCTCCAGGATCAAGCCCCTGTTGACCTCCAAGCTTTGTCCCACCTCCTGGGTTCCTGACAGGCACATCATTGACAAGCCCTTATCTCTGACTTCCACAGAACTCATCCGGGTCAACCCAGCAGCCCGTCAGAAGCCAGGCCCTAGGTGGGGGGTTCTGTCACAGTTTCTCTGTTCCTGCCACGTCTCCTGGTTTCATGCCACAGCAATCAGCCTAATCCTGTTCACCTGTTCCTGGCCCTACTTAAGCTCGCCTTCCATGTCTCACCAGTGCCAGATTATTGAACGGTTCGCCAAGTAGATGTCCAGCATTATCTCCACGTCCATGCCTGATCTCTCGACCCTGACCTCTTGCCTGACCCTTGACTATTGATCCTTGCCTTCTCTTTGCCTGAAACCGCTTCTGACTCTGACCCCTGGCATCCGACCTCGTTTCTGCTCTCTGGACTTCACCTCTTGGTTCGTACATTTTTGGATTTGTCTCCTGCTCTCTGACCTCCCGGTTTTGACCCATTGCACATCTCTGGACTCTCCCGTTAGCTTGCCCCCTTCTCCGAAAGGCCTCCCTCTTTTCAGCTCATGACCCTTGGTGGTCTTACCTGTCCGGAGATCTCTCCTCTAGCCACTTATTGACAATAAAAACTTTAAAACTTCGTTAGAATCTGTTTGCTCTGAATCCAAACACACCAAGCCTTGTCAGCCAGTTTTAAACACAGGTCTTGTGATGTCAGTTAGCACACAGGATGTAAGTTGGCAATCAGTCTCACCTATTAACATACCAAGTTATAGCTTAATTTCTGTAAAATTAGTTGAATTACAGTCATTTTTGTGTTTGCTAAGGTCACTTAGCTGTGGCGACCATCTTAAAAGTTAATCAGTTTTAGATATGTATTCAGTGGTTACGTTCTAAGAGGTAATCACTGAATAATAATACTGGTTTATGAGATATTTTGCTAACAGTACAGACAAACAAACAAGACACTGGCAAAAAGAATTATCACTGTTTTCGCCTTCAGGCAATAATTAACACCAGAGTTGTTCTGCAGGGTCTCACCTCTGCTTCT
This sequence comes from Kryptolebias marmoratus, assembly GCF_001649575.2. NCBI lineage: Eukaryota > Metazoa > Chordata > Actinopteri > Cyprinodontiformes > Rivulidae > Kryptolebias > Kryptolebias marmoratus. Next base: position 3,181,461 of record NC_051439.1, read on the forward strand.
TGCACATCTTCACAGATTCGCTACTGCCTCCTGTGCCAGAAGAATTCGACACATGTGAGTTTTTTGTGTGGAAGCTCTTGGCAGAGGATCTAGTACTTTAACTCTGTCTGACCCAGTTTCTGTCCCCACAGTCAATATGCTAAGGAATAGAATGCATATAAAACCCAAATATCTACCAAACTTCACAAGATTGCTTGTTTTAACACTTTTCAGAGTAAAATGTTACAATCTGCACAAGTGTTTTAACAAATCTGAGTAATCCAGCATGAAATTTGGAAAAAAAAAGATAGCGCTGCTGTTAATCCAGTCTAAATCAGTCAGACTGGAAGCATTCATTTCATGAGTAAATTAGAGCTCTGTAGCTGTACATTTATCCATCCATCCATCCATCCATTATCTTCCGCTTATCCGGGGTCGGGTCGCGGGGGCAGCAGCCTAAGCAGGGAGACCCAGACTTCCCTC
>NC_051439.1:3184863-3201662 GCF_001649575.2 Kryptolebias marmoratus
CCCCTTTGGCCCCTCCCATAGGTGGTGAGCCCATGGGAAGGGGGACCCACGTATCCTCTTCGGGCTGTGCCCGGCCACCAGGCGCTCGCCAACGTGCCCCACCTCCAGGCCTGGCTCCAGAGTGGGGCCCCGGTGACCCGCGTCCGGGCGGGGGAACACTGTGTCCAATATTTATGTTCATCATGAGGGGTCTCTACATTTATGCTTGTGATTAATCCTTTTTTATATTAGCTGCAAGCAGGAGAGCAAAAATGTTAAGTACATTTCAAACTATATGTGAACTGGTTAGTTTATCTGTGTTTTCTAGTCACTCCCATGTTTATCCGTAACAACATGAGTTGTGGGCGATGATCAGAGGCCAAATAAGTATTACATAAAATTCACAGAAACAGCAAAATCCAAGGAGGAAGGAAAATGTGGACATTTGAAGAAAGAGCAAGACAGGAAATAAATTAAAGACCTAACATTCCGATGCATGTTGCCCACCACATTTCATGGCAGACAAAGCTCATGTGATGTTAATAAATAATGGCAATAAAGCCATTTTGACCAAATCTTGAAAATAACATTATCTGTAACTGGTAGCACTTGAAGCACTAGAAGAATATGTTGTGAATGTCACTTGGCTACTACCACGTCAAACTGTAGCTCAGTATCTGTAAAATTAGCTAAATTGAAGCCATTTTTGTATTTGATAAATTATCTTAGCTATGGCGGCTAACTCCAAACATTAATTAGATGTAGAGGTATATCCAGTGACTACTTTCTGAGAGGTTCATTAAAATCTGGACAGTGATTTGTGGGATATTTTGCTAACAGACAAGTTTTGATGCCACAGATTCATGCCAAAATTTTAGGCTGCAATATTGAGTAATATGTAGCGTCAAAATATCTTATAAATCACTGGAACTATGTTAATTATTGTTTTTCTCTTTCTTACTGTTTATTCCTGTTTTTATTTTGTTTTTTAATTATGTAAAGCACCTTGAAATGCCTTGCTGCTGAAATGTGCTATACAAATAAAATTTGATTTTTGATTGATTGATTAAATTACACTGTCAGAAAATTATTATTGGATGGACATCTATGACTGAATAACTTTCGGAGCCAACCCAATTGGCTGAGAGGCAGGGGACACCCTAGACCAGTGGTGTCAAACTCCAGGCCTCGAGGGCCCCTGTCCAGGGAGGTTTAGGTTTTTCTGCTCCGACACACCTGATTCAAATGGTTTAATTACCTCCCTAGTGAGTCAGACAAACAAGGACTCTAACGAGCCTCCATTGTTAGGAGAGTGAGAACAATTTGCAAGCAATCCAGCTTACATCACATCTCAGCTTTAAAAGCTCAACTCCACACTCTCTATTTCTGAATTGAAAAAGCTCCTCGGATGAGAAGCGAAACGTCTTCAGCTACAGAATAGAAGTCCAGTTGTTTTTGTTTTTTAACTTTTTTTGAATTTACCTCCTTACCAAATCATCAAGTTCCTCAGGAGCATGGCAACAAGTCATTCATTTAAACCAGATGTTTTAAAGCAAGAACATATCTAAAACATGCAGGAGAGTGGCCCCCGAGGAATGGAGTTTGACACCCCTGCCCTTGACCATTTGCAAGTCCATCACAGAGACACATAGAGACAAACAACCATTCACACTCTCACCCACAACTAGGGACATTTTAGAGATATTAATTAACCTAACATGCATGTTTTTGGTCTGTGGGAGTTTATAATTCAGTCAGTTTTACAGATATTTAGCTAAGATAATGGCTGAGGCTGATCCCCAACACTACTCTCTAACTGGTAAGATAGTATTTATTCAAAGCCATTCCTTGGAACTTCACTTCAACAGCTTTAAAAAAACAGGGAAAAACACAATGAAACACACGGATAAATAACGTTCAACAAAAGGTAAAACGCTAGAATAAAAAAGCTGTTTTTTATGTTTTTTGTCAAGTTTTAAATAAAAATGCTCTCACTCCACTGTCACTTCAAGCTGGGCTTAAAAATGAGTCAGTGGCTTCACCGCAGCGCTTGCTGATCTGCACCACAGGCACCGATTAACACACTGTTCCATCTGATGGCAGCCTGATCCGGGACCATGAAAGGGGCATCTTGCTGATGGTGCAAACATGTAGGGTCAGAGTTTGTGTGTGTGTGGGGGGGGGTTGTTTTTTAGGCAGGGCAATGAATTTGACTCTAATCCTCTTCTAGATGCAGCTCAACCATTCATTGGATCAGTTTCTCCTTTTACATTTTCCCCAGTCATCTGATTGTATTTGCTCTTAAAAAAACCAGCCTGTGAGCAAAACAGAAAAGTGTGAGTTAAAAAAAGAGTGCATTTCTACGCAGCATGTGTGGCACAGCAGACGAATCAGATGAAGCAGATGAATGAATAACTTTTGCAATGGTTTTGGAATGATAATATCTGTCTTAGTTGTCACTTTTTAACTAAAACTAATTTACTAAAATAATGCAGTTGCTCACTTTGTACAGACCAACAGTGAGTAGAAGAAGAAAAAACAACATTCCCAGACATCCTCCAATGATCTCTTTGGTGAAATCTGGTTCAGCAAACACTTCTACCTCAGCCTCAATCTGAAAGACAAAGTGACATAGTATCAATAAATTCAAGAGCTCTAATACTACATAAAAATGTGCTTATGATGTACAGTCACCTTGCGAACAGGAGGGACGTTGTTAGAGGCTTTTGAGAGGAAGATGTACTGATTTCTGTCATATTCTAGACTGGCTGTAGTAATCAAGAGAAAAGTGGCAGATGGAAGTCCAATCTGAAAGGATGAAAGACAAGAGGGTTTGTTATATTTAGATTCTTGGGGTTTTCAAATGACACTAGAGCTGAATAAGTTTGAAGATTTAATAAAGTTATTTTATCATTTCTAGTCAGGACCAGTTGCACTTTTCAAGTAAAGTCAGCTGCATTTCACTTACCTGCTCTATCCATCCTGAGCTCAGGTTTGCAGAGATTGTATATGTCTTCACGTGTAACCTTTCCATGAATCTGCTGCACCTGAACACTCTACAGCTTGCTACAGAGCAGTCCTGTGGGCAATAATTGCAAAGTAAACTGCAGTACTGTATAAAGTCCTATTTTTATCATGCATTTCAGCAGGGGCAATTATACTTACCACAGTTTTACTTTTTTGAATTTGTGCAACAAAATCTGTCACTTCAGGTTTTTCGTCTTCATTTCTTTCACAATCTGTAATCTGAAAATAGAGTGCATTTATTTCAGTTTCACTTCTTCAATTTACCACTTCTATCCATCTTATTCTTTTATAATTTGTAAGTTATTGAACATATTTCACCTGCAGACTGCTTGTGTCCACCCAAATGTCTTTGTCACCAAGCCTTAGCGGAACCTTGATCACAACAGTAAAATTCAGCTCTCTCAAGCTATTAGTTACCTAAAAGAAGTGGAAAAAAACAAGGCTTCAGAGGATAATTGCACATAAAGTTAGAGTCTAAACTAAATTTCATTAAGTTGAAGATAATACTGATATGAGATGCAAGATGAGGTTACCTTTATTAATTGTGTCAACGGCTTCTGTAAATTGTTTTTACCAAATGTGAAATTGTTGTAGCTGCGAGGGCTGAACAGATGTAAACATTTAATGAATATTTGCTAATAGAGTTTAAAATTATAATACATCTTAAAAGTTGTTCTTTTGTTTAAACTAGGAGAAACTGACCCTTCGATTGCAATTGAGATGCTGTACTTCACTTCAATCTCCTTCTTCTTGTAGAGTTTGCTGGAATTGGAGTGCTGATTGTTGTTGCTGAAGAGTCAGAAGAAAATATTCATAAAAATTTTTTTTATTCTGCTCCAAGGACCAGTACCTCTGATAAACAAACGGTACCTGGTAGCATTTGCAGTGACAAAGATCCTTCTTTCAAGTTGTCTGCTGGGATTGAACCCGTAGGAGACAATGAAAACAGCCTAAATTGAAACAAACCAAAGGGATCAGATGGCTTCCTCTTTTGCTGAACTGTCTGCAGCAGAAAAAAGCAGCAGTGTAAAAAAACTAACCCGAGAGTTGCTTTTAAAAATAGGTTTGTCAACAGTGCAGTCTGTCTTTCCTCTTGTTACTCCATCTTCACTGTCCAAGGAGTTGCACTCAATTCTTCCCTGTATGAAAAGACCAAACATCTGTAAGGCTTTCAGGAGCTCCTGATTAGAGATGAACTGAACCAGACTTGATGGCTTACATGCAGAGATGTAAACTTCCTATAGGAGAGCCCAATAGGATATGTGAGAATGATGTGACTGTTGTAGGAGTTTTCCCCTGTATTCTCCACTGAGACAGTCACATTCAGAAGCTCATCACTGCCAACTTTAACCTCTGAGGATCTGAAAGACAAAAAATAAATGAGAAGAACAAACAGGAAACAAGATAAAAGTCATGCTTGGTGCATTGTTAAACTGAAAACAGATTCAGAACAGAAACATGCTGCTAAAAAAGGCTGACAGCTGGATATAATTGTCAGGATTCTGTTTTACTGTGTTTCTTTTTGTATTTAGTGTTTGATTCTGGTTTTGTTTGGTTTGGGTTTATTGTTGTCTTCACGTTTCGTCTTGTTCTCTGTGCCTCATCATTCACTTCTCCTCAGTCTATATCTTGTCTGCCTGCCACACCCATCTACACCTGCCCCAAGTTTTGTAATTATCTCACCCGTGTCCACTTCCCCTAATTACCTCCTGTCTTTAAAACAATCAGACTTGCCCAAGCTTCTTGTATTCTCATGGTAGACCGGTGTCTACTTTACAATTTGTTCTACTTATTTTTTTCTTTCTTAAATTTTTTTTAGTCCCCATTACTCACACAACTATGCAAATGAGCATTAAAGTGGAGAACAAACCAACACCAGTTTATGAAAATAAGGATTTTAGTGAAGGTTTCTCAGCTAAAGTGCAAGACAGTAAGCACCTATAAGACCAAGACAGGATTCCTGTACAACCATTTAATGAAAAGTTTAACTATTTACAAAATAATGGAAAAGTGTCTCAAATTCTCTTTTTTTCCTACTAGAGTAAAGTGAAAAAAGATGTTTAATAAGCAGTTAACTAATTTTTCATGCAAATGCATTGCACTCATATGTAAAAGAACATCACACAAACATGCAAATCTTCACTTTTGTATCTTGGCCTCACCTGGTGAAGTTGAGATCTACTTGTAGGTTATCTGTACATAACATGTCAGGCCCACAGTTGATTTCAAACTTAATCTGTGAAAGAAAATATGATGTTAAGTAGGATTATTAAAAAAGAAACATTTGAAGAGTTGAGCTCTCCAAGTGGTTTAATGCTCAATGCAGCAACCACAACAGGAATTCAGAAAAAGTAATTACAAAAGTAAAGCTGTGTAGAGATCAAATTGCTCAATTGATAAATTGTGTTTAAATGTTACTCACAGGATGACGGGTTTTTGTTTCAGCCTTGTGGGCAAGAACTGGTCTAAGATTTGTGTTGGAGGGTAAGCCGTTGAAGATGAATTTCAGCTCATTCTCAAGCGGACTGAAAGCATCTTCTGGACAAGGCTAAAAGTAGCACATTTAATTAAACCAGTGTTTTTTACTCTGTGGGATCTACGTTACAGCAGGTTATTCTGATGCTATTAAACATTACCTTGATAAGGAAATTCCCATTTTTGCACATCTGTACATTTAAGTCAACATCAATAGATCCGATTAGGTCTCTCTGATCGTTACTGATGTAAGCTCGATTTTTTGGAGTCAAACGAAGTGCATCCAGTGTTAAAGTGTAATTAATCTGTGCTCGAACTGAAACAGACATGTTTTGTTCAAAAACAAATATTCACTCAAAAATACCAATGGACAAATGCAAATTGAAGGAACCTGAATCTACTGTAGACAGTCCACTCATGTTGAAGCAGATTGTAGCTGTGCCTTCCAGTGGTTTTGTGCAGTTTTTTTGAGTTGGGATTTCCTTTGGGTTAAAGGAAACAGTGGCCTCCACCGTCACTATAGGCCTGGATCTAAAAAAGAATACATCTAGGAGAGTCACATCACCAGCATTTTGCTTTGCAATTAAAATTCAAACTAAATAATAAACTGAAGCCTTGTCAACTCAAAACCTTTTTATTGCATTTATACCATCTGCATATACTATATAACGTGGGACCAGAAGCCAGAAGTTGAAGAAGCCTAGTGGCTGGCTGCAGTACAATGTTTAAGTCCCACCCCTCCATGTAAACGAATGGCATTTTTTTTTTAATACGTATTAAAAAAGATAAATTTGAGCTCATTTTCAAGTGGACTGAAAGCATCTTCTGGACAAGGCTAAAATATGATTTTTTTTTTTTTGTCATGTAATGATTTTTGCTGATTCAAAAAGTTCTTACCTTGCTGTTGTGTGTTTAATTATGCAGTTTTAAAATACATTTTCTTTTTGGACATTTTGGCTTTAATTTTGGACAATGTCAGTCAATGGAATACATTTGAACATCTTTATTTATGTCAATGATGTGCACGTTAATGTTGAAAAATTAACAAGAAAAAAACAATAAAATGAAATTATAAAAGACAGCAACAATGCATGACCACATTCTGACTTACCTGAGTAAGACAACTGTGCCCTTTGAACCCACGGCTAAATCAGGCAGTGTGTCACCGCTCTGATCGTAGGACCACTGACTGATTGACAAACCAAAGAACTTCAGCCCTGATTGGACTTCAGACGCAGCAATTCTCTGTGAAATAGTAAATACCTAACTTAACCCCTGACATNAAAACGTGGTTAACACTAGGAGCTAGAGTTCAGGTTAGACGCTGAGGCGGAGAATCTAACCCAGTAGGTTCGATGCTCCAGCGAAGGTCTGATCACCACCTGCTGCTTAAATCCTGGCTGGTCTCATCAGTGGTATGAGGAACACCTGTGGAACAATAATTAGTGGCGCCGCCCAGAGGGCGGAACCAAAACCCAGATCCTCACACATAGCCTCAGCTCAATATCTGTAAAACTGACTGAGTTAGAACCATTTTTGCGTAGGCTAAGGTTGAACAGGTGTGGCGCCATCTTAAATTGGATTGTCTCCAAAGGTTAATTAGTTGTGGATGTACCTCCATTGATTACTCTGAGACTTTCATTAAAATCCATTCAGTAGTTCATGAGATATTTTGTTAACAGACAAACAGGGTTGACTCCAACAGTTATTGCTAAAATTTTAAACAAAGAACTTGTGCAATGAGGAGCACTTGGAGTATGTGTTGTGGCCATCAGCTACAACCAAACCAAATTTCAGCACAATATCTGAAAACTGACTGAGTTATTGCCATTTTTGTGTTTTCTGAAGTGAGTCGACTGTGGTAGCCATCTTAAATTGTGTTTGATTCAAATGTTAATCAGTTATATATGTGCATCCAATTATTATTTTCTGAAGGTTTAATAAACATATATCCAGTGGTTCATGAGATATTTTGCTAACAGACAAACAGGGTTTACTCCAACAGTTAATGCTAAAGTTTTAAGCAAAGTTGTTGCATGATAAGCACCTAGAGTACATATTATGAATGACCCTCAGCGACAACTACACCAAATTTTAATACAATATCTGTCGAGTTTACGAAATAAAAGCAATTCTTGTATTTTCTAAAATCAGTTGGCTGTAGTGGCCATTTTGAATTGGATTTGCTCCCAAGGGTCAATTGTTTAGTAACATCTAATTATTATTTCCTGAAAGATTCATTAAAAAATATCCTGTGCTTCATGAAATATTTTGCTAACAGACATAAAATTAACTGCAAATAATTAACGGCAAATTTTAAACGAAAATCTTGCAGTCTATTAATTCTTGGATATGTGTTAGGGCACACCAAATTTTAGATCAATATCTGTAAAATTAACACAGTTATAACGTTTTTGGGTGTTTTTCATGATCAGTTGGCTGTGGAGACCATCTTGAATCAGGTTGAGTCCAAAAGTTAATCAGTTGCAGATGCACATCCAAGGATTACTTTCTGGTAGTTTCAATCGTTTGTCCAGTAGTTCATAAAATATTTTGCTAACAGACACATGGCAGCAGTTATTTTTAAGGTCCAATATATAAAAACCTTTACACCCTCACCTACTCCGGGCCTCGACCTGCCTTTCAGCTGCCTCCTGCTGTATTTGAGATTTGTATTTTTCAACAGCCTCCTCCAAATTTCTCTTGGTTCTTTTCGTTTTGGGGTGATATTCATTCAAGCAGTGTTTATTCAAGGTTCTGAGAGGGAGATAAGAAGCTGATTGCTGAGCTGGCCTCGAGGGCTGCAGCGCCTCCGAGTCACAAACACACACACACATCACGTGCACAGAAACACTTCATGGAGCAAACTCGTAGGAGCACACCAGCTTGTTTGCATACACTTTCACGTAACGACGTATACAAGATTGTTTCTGGTTTCCAGTCATGTGCAAACTTAGATCCTGTGTCCGGAAAACTCGCTTATCAAACCGAGTCAGAGCCGACTGCATCCTCTGCTTCTGTCGGTCAAGAAAGGAAACTAATGAATTGCTCGTGTCTGTGTGTTCATTTGTCTGAAGTGTTAGCAAAATATTTTATGAATCACAGAGTGGGTTTTAATCAAACTCTCTGAAAGTAATCATCGGGTTGACATCTACAACTGATGAAGTTTTGAAGTCAACCCAAGTCAGGATGACAAAATTAGCAAACACAAAAAAATGTCTAACTCAGTCAATTGTACAGGTATTAAGCTAAGATTAGGCACAGTAGTAGCTGACCGTTATTAACAACACATGATCCAAATGCTAACAGATTATACAAGATTACATGAAATATTGGATGAGATTATGCTTAATGTCATTTTTTTTTTTTTAATGATGGAAAGAAATGGCTGTAACTTAACATAAGATGAATTTAGTCTAAAACTCTGGCATGAAAGGTGATGGGTGATGTGCATTTACCAAACATGCTTGACCTTCATCTACCAGCAGTCTTAATCCTGATGCCATGACAGACACATATGTGCTATTTGTGTTTTATATTCATACATATAAAAAATTTTTGGAAACAGAGAAAGATAAAAGACATGATGAAGAATGCAGGAGACAGAAAAAGTGATGTTTTTGTCTGTCAGAACGCCTCAAAATTCTTCCTTTCCTCTCTCACACACACACACACAAATAAACACACCTGTTCTGTAGATTCCCAGAACACTAAACACTAATCGGATCCTTTTTCAAAGCTCAGAGCTTTTTCAACCTTTGTAAATCCTGAGAGATCCCCTCAGAACTCTGTCTGATTCTCTGTCTGCCACAAAAGAGCTCACCTGTTTGGGAAGACTAGTGCTTTACAGTCATAACTAAGCTGAGCTCCTGCACTCTGTGGCTCTCTCACACACACACACACACACACACACACACACATACACACTGATCGTACATAGATTAAAAAATCAAAAAATGACAGAATTAAACAAATCAACAACATCGGGAAGCAAAAAGTGAAAGAATGTTGATGTGGATCAGCAAAACAGGGCAAAATGACATAAGAAATCATGAGGAGAAAAAAAAAACATTACTGAAAGACAAACAGTGATGCACAATTTGATATAAAACAAGAACACACAGAGAGACACAAAACAACTTTACAAAATGGTTGCAAAAAGGGGTGAAATAAATACAAGACCCTTCACTACAGCAAAGTAATTCTAAATTGTCAACAACACACTAAAACAGCAAAGTGACATAAAATTACTACAAAGTAAAAAAAAAATGACTCAACCCTCCTGTTGCCTTTGAGTCAAATGGATCTGAAGTTACAAGAGCTTCTCTACCTCTCTTCAGGCTTCAGGAGGGTTAAAGAGACATTAAATAAACAGAAAAAGATATTAAGGATTTTAGGTGGCTGTTGAGAAATTGTATTATTTCTGAAAATATGGTGTGAATGCTGAGTGCTGAACAAGCTGAAACTGAGTTACTAAAAGAAGCAGAACACTAAAGACTGAAAGGAGCAAAACACTAGCTAAAAGAAGCAAAATGATAGCTAAAAGTATCATGACTATCTAGAACAGTGAAATGACCTTCAGTGAACAAACTATTTCACTGTTGCATTCTGGGAGTGAAGACCCTGTCTTGTTTTGAAAAAAGAAAAACAAACAATTCTATTTGCATGTTTTAAAGACATTTAAGGACGACAGTGTACAATAATGCTACAACAATGTAGCATGTTACGTCAGAAAAGCACATCTTAAAAATATATATTTACAAACCATTATTAGTGCCCGCTCCAGAGGGTGAAAGGGCGATAATGTTTTGCCTGTGTTTCTGTGTGTGTGTTTGTCATTCTCGCCTTAAGAAACTAATCATTGTGCATCTACAACTAATTAACTTTTAAAGTCAACCCAGTTCAAGATGGCACACAGCTAACTGACCTTAGCAAACCCAAAGATGGGTAGAATCCAGCTAATTTCACAGACATTGAGCTAAATTACAGTGTGGTAGTAGCTGAGAGTCATCCTCAACACATACTCCAAGAGCATTACACAAGATTGTGCATAATGTAATTTTCAATGTTTCCCAAAAATGGCTACAACTCTCTCCCTTCTCATTATAAGATGATCTTATAAAACTGGCAAATAGCTGGCAGGTGATATGTATTACTTCAAGAAATGTCTTTTATGTCTTAAACCATAGTAAAGCTTTGGGAGATATGTCATTTTGTCTCTGAAAAAATGTGGATCTCTACCACCACCTGCTGGTTGTTGCATGTAGGTGCAACATGTTTTGGATGATGTCTGGATGCAGATGGGAAAGAATAATTAGAGTAAACCAGATGTAGTTTAAATAAATCCTTCTGATGCCAACGTAAATGACTTGTTCAGAGCAGCTTATAGGTGACACCAGGCTGCAACGCCTCAGCCTCGAAGCCTGGGCTTGTCGGGAATAAAGGAGTCCTGACGATGTGCCTTTTGACCACTAGAGGTTGCAGTGGGACAGGGAAACTGGGAGGAATGGAGCTTCTGGGAGAACTGGAATAGATCCTGATGTTTGGATGCACGTACTTCTGTCATATGAAGCAGTCCTGAAGCACGTCATATGACAGGGCTGGATGAGAGCCAGGCCGGTGGGAGGACCCGTATCTCAGTCAGCGCGCGCGGCCAGGCTCCCCTTTATCTCCAGCAGGCAGGGAGGCGTATCTTCCCCCCCACCACCACCTCTGCTCTCCCTTTCACACACATACCACTGACGCTCTCCCTCAGAAACCGAGCCACAACCTGCTTCGGACGACGCCCTGCCGCCCGTGACATTTCGGTCCAGGTTGGACCCTCGCGCGTCTCTCTTGTTTTTATTGTCTTCGCCCTCCACCCGCACGAGACGAAGCCACCGACGGCCTTGTTATTGAGGCGCGAGCTGCCAGCGGTCTCACCTCACCGATAACAGGAGGGGGGGGGGGGTGCCAGGCTAAGACAAGAGGAGGAGGAGGAGGAGGAGGAGAGGAATGAGTGTTAGGGTGCTCTGAATTCAGAAATAAACAACACGACACCCTGTGTGGAAGACGACTGCGTCTGGGAGCAAAAAAAACAATCTGAGTAAGTCGTGATTTTTTTTTTCTTCCAGCGTTCTCCTGTGCCTGACCTGCTTCCGGTGATTTGTCCAGCATCCTTAGCTCCGGACAGGAGGAGGGGAAGATAGCGGGACAGACTGGGGTGGAACTGTTAATGTGAAAAAATAATGGCGGTGTGCTATAAATATATACATTTAAACGTATCCCTGTAAACGCTGTATGCGAGTACTAGCATCCTGCAAAGATAAACACTAGTCAGTAGAGCCAGCGTTTGATTCAGGGGAGTATTAGCATCATTGCTGCATGTCTTTACTGTAGTCTGAAGCCACGACAGGTGCAACAGGAAGACATGTTTACAATCCATCGTGTGCTATCGATTCGGGGTTTTTTTTCCAGGAGAGTGTTTCAGTGTGTCTCTGGTTATTGTTGAGTGAATTTCCAGTGGCGCCAGGATGGGAGATGCTGACTGGTTACAGAGTGTGTGGAGACAGCAGCCAGAGCAGGAGGTTCTGTGTGTTTGTTGTGATGTGAGCAGTCCAACATGGCGCGCATGAGCTAATAAGCTCTGGCCATTACACACACTCCTATCCAGGACTGACAGCAGGGAGTGAAACTCATGAGCATCTTTAACACACTGACTGTGTGGAACAGCATGTCGACTTTGTGTGTGTGTGTGTGTGTGTGTGTGTGTGTGTGTGTGTGTGTGTGTGTGTGTGTGTGGTTAGAGCTGGTAATATTTTATTTTGATCATCTCCTCTTCTTTTAACAACAGTCTGTAAACATCCAGGAACTGAGGAGAGCAGCTGCTTGAGTTTTTGGAGGGAATGTTGTCCCATTCTTGTCTGAAGCAAGATTCTAGCTGTTCAACAGTTATGGGTCATCTTTGCTGTGTTTTTCATTTCACGATGAACCAATTAATTTCAACTGGTAAGAGGTCAGCACCTGGACTCTTCTATAACAAAGTCATGCTGTTGTAACGGATGCAGTCTGAGGTTAGACATTGTCTTGCTGAAATAATCAAGGTCTTCCCTAAAACAGACATGTGCTTTGGATGCAAGCACATGTTCTAGAACCTGTTTATAGTTTTCTGCAATGATGCTGCCTTTCCAGATGTGTAAGCCGCCCATCCCATAGACACTAATACACCCTATACCATCAGAGAAGCAGATTTTTAAACTGTGCCCTGCTAACAAGCTGAGTGGTCCCTCTGCTCTTTAGTGTAAAGAGTAAAGTCTCACCCCAGAACAGTTCTTCTCTTAGCCTCAGTCTGTTTTAAATGAGCTTTGGTCCAGAGAAGACAGTGGCGTTTCTGGATGGTGCTCACATCTGGTTTATTTATCCACGAATGCTTACTTATCAGCATTTGTGAATAGCATGGAAAACTGTGTTTACAGACAATGATTTGTGGAAGTGTTCCTGAGTCCATGCAGTGATGTTCATAACAGAACACTTGGGTGTTTTTGGCTATTTCTGTGACCACCCTGATGTGTGATGTCCACAGAGCCGCTAAGGTTCACGAGCATTCAGCCATTCATCAGTGAGTGGATGAATACTGATACAACGTAGTTAGGTGTGTTGCAAGTAATTGTTCAAACTGGACAGAAAATACCAAGTTCAAACTTTTAAAGCTGACATGTTCTGTAAACTAGATTCACATGCAGATTATACTCACTCTCCTCACAATAGGGGTTTGTTGGGGTCTGTGTTTGCCTGACTCAAAATTGGGCCATTTTGGTCTCATGGATGAAGCTGCTGATTAGAGTGAAACTTACTGGGTATCAGGCTTAAAGGAAAACTGAAAAGTGTTTCAAGCTAACATCAGTTAAAAGAAAATCATAAAATATGTTTGTTGTAAAATAAAATAAAAAAGATTTAACTTTCTTTTTTTTTAATTCTGAATATTGAAAAGAACACCCAGGTGTTTTCGGCTTTTTCTGTAACCACCCTGATGTGTGTTGTCCACAGAGCCACTAAGATTCATGAGCATTCAGCAATTTAGTGGTGAGTGGATGAATACTGATACAACATAGTTCAGTGCGTGGCAAATAATTATTTGAACCTGCCAGAAAATATCACTGGAGATTCATTTTTTGGCTTCCTGAGAGGTAAAAAAACTTCATCAGATTTGCATCCCTAAGCTCAGATGCTGGAATTACGAACAGAACTCAGGTTTGGATCATCTTCTGACCTAAAACTTAAATAACTTGTTTTTAGCATTTTAGTCAATAATTTCCAAAGTGGGTGATTTGTGAGGCGGAGTTGCTGTCCTGGCTTCATGACGTGCACTGTGCCCCGGCCGGACCCTAAAAGAGAGCTGGAGAACAAAGAACACTGCTACTGTCCGGTTGTTTACTAGTTGAAACAGAAGAATAAGCCTTTTTTGAATTTGAAGAAATGCTGGAAGACTTCGCGGGAGTAATGGATATACAACCATACCCGTATGAACCTGAACTGACAGCTGGATCTCCACACAGTTTGGGGAGCTTAGCACACATAGGTGTTGTGTCTCTATGTTTTTCTAAGCTGACATTTGCTCCCCCGTGCATAGTAGATTTCCAGCCATCAGGATGTTTTTACTGCTGTAACAAACAAACAAAAAAGAGATTCTGATTTTTCTTTACGCACTTAAAGTACCTTTGCGGAGCCGACCGGACCTCTAGTGTGTGTGTGTGTTCATGGCATCTGCTTCTCTTCCTGAATAAAACAATGTCACCATCAGTTTCATTAATTTCACTTTGCTTGTGTAACTGTTTGATCACAGCAGGTGTAAATAAAATCCAACAAAGCCTGTGTGTTTTGTTTGGTTTTGATGCATTGTTTCTCCCCTGGGTTTCTCCCCTGTGTTGTGGATGGCGTCTTTGTTGTCAAGATCAGCAAGGACAAGATTGTCTGCAAACATGACACACCCAAAACATTTCTGAGTCAATCTACAGCCGGGGCGAACCCTAAATGTTTTGTTTTATTCTCTTAAATGGGCAAACAACGTTTGTTTCCTTGATAATACTGAGAACATGTGAGAGTATTTGCCTCCGGTGTAGTTTTTCAAGAATTATTTCTAGTTCTATAACTTTGGACACGTTTACAGCTTTTCAAATGATCACTGCAGTCAAAATGTCATGTTCTGTTTCTTGACGGTTTTGTCTTTTTATTGCTTGAGCAAGGTCCACCAAAGGCCTCGGCCAGCGTGTACTGGAGCTCAGGGTCTATATCCGGCCAAACTCTCTGTGTTTTGTCAGCAACTCTCAGTGGAGCTGACAGTGCTTGTCTTGTTCACCCAATCATCATCTGGCGTCATGACTGTGGGGAGCCACATGCCTGCCTCTGGATGTGTGTGCTGTATAGGCAGCAGCAAAGTAGTTTGAATGAATGAGTGAAACACATGGAGGGATTGTGTGTGTGTGTAAGAGAGAGAGAGAGAGAGAGAGAGAGAGAGAGAGAGAGAGAGAGAGAGTCTAAGTTGTGTGCTGATGGTTGTCTCCTGACCTGGCAGGCAGGGTAATTGGATGGCTCTAGTTTCATCAATTTAGGTAGAGGAAATGGATTGGTAACTGGAAGGTCACTCATTCATATTCATGGACGGTCAGTAAAAAAAATGAGGCGAGATGAGAATGAGGGCTGATAACTAACTGCAAGGCTAATCGTACCAGGAGGAATCTGCAGTGATTCAAAAAGCTTTAATCACAATGCCTAGCTTAAAATAATAGTTCAGATCTTTTGAAGTGGGGATCTGTGTTAGGAATATGAACAATTAATATCTTACCTGGCAAAACCAGACCTTTGAATGACTTCTGTTTGAAGAAACAATGTTTTATTCTGACCAGAACAAAGAGCTAAGCAGGACCAGCTCTTTTCTTCCAAGGGTTGATAAATAAATGTTTATTAAGGTTAAGCATTTATTGTTAGTTAGTTAAAAATAATAATAATTAAAATAAATATATATATATATATATATATATATATATATATATATATATATATATATAATAAAAATAAAAAAATCAATATTGTATATTTGCCATCGGCTGCCCTGATTTCTATGGATCAGCATTGACAATAGAAAAACTCATATTGGTCGACCTCNGGGAGTGTGTGTATGGAAATGAAAAGATGGGACTGTAACAAAGATTCCTTGAAGAAATGCTTGTCGCCCACCACCTGTCATGCCAGAGTTTTGAACTAAGATCCTCTTTTGAAGAGAAATAACGCAGCTATAGTTGTTTGGTAGAATTCTGAAAAAACATTGTGCGCAATCTAACCTTGAAATATGTATAAGTGCTCAAAGTACGTGTTAGGGATGACGTTCAGCTCCAACCAGACTAAGTTTTACCTCAGTACCTGTAAAATTGGCTGTTTTGTAGCTGCTTTTGTGTTTCACAATGTCAGTTAGCTGTTGCAGCCATATTGAATTGTGTTGACTTCAAAAGGTAATCGGTCTTAGATGTTCAAGGATTACTTTCAGAAAGTTTCACTAAAATCTGCCCAGTGCTTCATTAGGTATTTTGCTAACAGTACCGACAAATGAACACATGCGCAAACACACACACAGGCTCCGGCAAAAACATTGTCGCTCTTCATGCCTTAGGCAGCGGGCGATAATAATTTGTGATATCGGCTCGCAATGGAGCCAACACCTCCACTCACTCTCACTCATTTTCATTGCACGACCCTCATTATTCCACTGCAGATTCATGGCAGCAGCAGACTGGTGTGCATCTGCGGGCTTGTCTGTTTGGTGGCAGCTCTCCACCACCTCAGATGGAAGGAAAAATGAGGCAGGGAGAAGGATGGAGGCAAGAAAGAACGACAACATTTAAAGATGGAGAATTAGACAGAGAGAAACATTATCTTTTGATGTGCTACAGTGAAAACAGCTCATTACAAACCAGAGCAAAGGAAAAAAAACAGTAGAAACATTCAGCTGCTCCCACTACCACCCACAGACACACACACAAACACACCACTGACACAAGACCAGAGAGAATACACAACAATCTACCGCAGCCCACAGAGACACGGCTGGCAGTTTACATCATACACTTAGTTAGACAACCAAAGCCAAGCAAAAACACTAAAATAACAATCCCTAGTATTCCTAGAAGTAATGCATATTGCTCATAGTGTCATAACTCGGGAGGTACTGTCCAGAAGAGCGAAACCAAGACCAAAACACGGAGACGGAAGTAAAGGTAAGTGAATTTATTTACAGGGTGAGACTATATACAGTGGGCGGTGTCCGGAGTGGTCTGCAAGAGAAGGAG